>NC_051178.1:59626960-59661311 GCF_013339695.2 Rhipicephalus sanguineus
ATGGCAGAATCTGAGCTGAAGCTTCGTAAAATTGCTGGTTCCACTATAGAAGGTTACATAAAATGCGTGGCTTGAGGTCGGCTCGTTGGAAACAATGATTCTGTCGAGAACTCGAAAAGCCGAGCCATTGTGCAGTGGAACAAGGAATTGTCAGGCGAACGCGCTAACCACTGATGTCCGCTGTCATTGGGGTCTTGGAAGCACATGTAAAGTACTATGTTTATATGGTTCTCGTCGTTCTTGACGACTTCTGAAAAAAAAAAAACATTTTATGTATTTTTACCCTCATGGCCAGCGTTATACTGTGATTATTTTCTGGTTTACTCATCTTGGTAGTACATAAAACAGTGCCGGCGGTGGCGGTAGATTTTGGTCGCTCATGGTATGGCTATCCCAACATCAAAGAGTACATCCTTCTTCGTGCCAATATATTCGTCGCTTTGAAGACTAACAGACAGACAGACAATGAAGTTTAATGATGTCCTGAGCGACTAGCCGGGGTGGACCCGCTGGGGCCCCCGGCTCGCCGCTGGCTGCTCCAATGTCGGAATCGGGAGGCCAAGTTTATTTTTTTTTTAATTTTTTTTCCTTTTTTTGAGCTCTCTATATTGAAGCGCCATCATGTCACCATATGTTGAGGACTGAACTTGGGTGCAAGAACTTTCATTGAATGAGTGCCCATTTGCCTACGCTTAGCATCACATGTAAGTGAGCCATTGCTACTAGACAATAAAGCTATTGGTAGAGCTCCAACCATGATGTCACGTGAACTGTTATACGTAGAAGCGAACCAAATAAGGCAAGATGGGCTAACTACATTAACTACATGTTGATTCATCCATTTAGGAGAGCGGTGCGGATTTTCAGCGTGACGCTAACATGTCTTTGATATGACAACTGCACGCATGCGCAATCTGCTGCACAAAGTTTTCTGCACTCATCGCAGAATACACAATAGAAGTTTGCAACTCGATTCTTTCATTTCTGTACCATTCTTACAAATCTGTCTGTCCTATAGTTGCGTCAATGTGGAACTTGTTGAACACTAGAATATTAGGGCAACAGCGAAAAGAACGGTAGAGACCAACAGATTCCCGTTGCTTGTGCTGTTACAAAATTTTTCTGGTATGCACCAACCAGCCCAAGTAACAAATTATTGTAGAGCACTAAGTGGTCGCAAATAATCCAGAGTCCCCACTAAGGCGCGCCTCATATTGATCTCGTAATTTTGGCACGTAAAGCTCCGGAATTTTATTATAAACATGGGTCACGTGGCTAACGAATGCAGATGAATAATTCAATCTTTTTTTCTGGAAGTGGAAATGCGTTTAGACACTACAGGGTCAACAATGAGGAACTTGAGATAAATATTTACATTGCCTTTACCTACTGAACCGCTCAATGTAAAAAGGTCAATTTGCCTCTTAATTTCAACATTTTGATTGTTTTAAAAGCGAAGCATTTCTTAGCGAACCTCAGGCACTTTAGCCGTTTCTATCTACGTATCTATCTATCTAGCCGCCTACGTCCGGGCGCTCTCCAGGTCGCCTCCATAAATTGTAGTATACCAAAATTCACACAGGGGATCAGTGTATGACGAACACGATCCACTGGTCATGACATGAATAACGCAAAATACCTGTCGCGTACGTCATGAAACCCTTTCTCTCAGTCACGTGTGGCACATACCCGCATAACAGAGTTCATGTTTTGCAGGTATATGCCACAAGTGATACAGAGTCTCAACCAACACAGTAACCGCGAACACACACACATTGACACGCAAGGAAAGTAATAATAATAATTGCTCGGTTTTTATGCCCTAAAACCACGTATTATTATGAGAGACGCCGTAGCGAAGGGCTCCGGAAATTTTGACCATCTGGTATTTTTAACGTGAACCGATATCGCACAGTACATGGCCATCTACCATTTTTCCTCCATCGAAATTCGACCGCCGCGGCCGGGATCGAACCCGCGACCTTTGGGTCAGCAGCCAAGCACCGTAACTGCTACACCACCTGCTACACTGCGGACGCAAGGAAAGTGAGGAAGCTGAAGACAGAACAGCCCTGGAAGACGCTCAACTATCATCCACTCGTCCACGTGGTCCGCAACGTGGACCTCGTGGATTACGCAAAAACCGGGATCAACGCTTCCTACAATAAATCTGCCGAGAGAACCAGGCCTCTCATCATTACCGGTGCCTTCAACATTGCTTTATCAAGACAGGACAACGTCTGGTACTTATACTGCGTGAAAGATGGCTTGGATGTGGACAGGGCATTAAAAGACCTCGCTGCCACGTCCAGGACAGGAGGCATCATAGATCATTTCATCGTAAAAGGCATCCAAGATTTCCACCAGCTGTACTATACCTCGCACTTCACTGCACTTAGACCCCTCGTAGCCACGATCGTGAACGGATCCGAAACAAGTCCGGTCCAGCTGCTGGGGCTCACTGATCTCGGTCATGATGACCTTGTCCAAGAACTGCCAAGAACCCCTTCCACACATGCACACGAGTTCGTGCGTGCGTGCGTGCATGTGTTCATTCTCCGTGCGTGCGTGCGTTCACCGTCACAACGGACAAGTATAAGCATAACAACTGTAACAACTGCAACTGTGACTGTAACGTACGAGCAGTGCGCCTGCGCGTGCCACTCGATTGAGTATATACTATCTAGGGAAACTTTTTTGAATGAAGCTTAGTTGCGAGTAACGCCTGTCCTGCGTGTCTGCGTTCCTTCTTTGTCTTGTTCGGATTCGCGCTATCTAGTATTGAAGAATTTAAACACTACATATCAGCTTACCGCGTCTGGTGTTGGTAACACCCATTCTGCTGTTGGCATCGTTACGCAACTGCATGTAAACAACTGGTTATAACATATGCGACTCTTCAACATATGAGTGTGCGCATGCCCCTTCCACATTTATATCGCGTCAAGTGCAATGGAGCCAAAATCTTATCATAGCAAACACTCCGGACAACGATGTTGCCTTCGAAATCCTCCCAAACATTAAAACCATACAGTTGGACGGAACCGACTACAGCTTGATACCATACATCAAAACCCTGGCGGAAGTGTCAATGGGCGTCATACACGGTCTAATACCAGGAATGACAGCGGAACAACTAATGGAAATGGTGAGGGCAGATGGCTACGAAATTGTCAGCGCTAGAATGCTTGGAAGATCGACCTCGGCCATCATCTATTTTCACGGACCGCATGTTCCATTCTACGTAAAAGTGGAGGGAGCCCAAATCAGATGCCGACCATACCGGAAGACAGTACAGTATTGTAAAACCTGTGGAGCCCTAGGACACCGGCAGGACATCTGTCCGCAACCAAAACCAAACTTTTGCTTTAAGTGCTGCCAGTCCAACCAACCACCTGAACATCAATGCAATATGATATGCAAGATCTGCAACCTCCCTCACGAAACTGCGGGAAAAGACTGCAAGCGAAAGCTGAAAGCAGCTCCACCTCCTTTCCATGTGCGGAATCAACGCTTGAAACTACAGCAGCAGCAGCAGAGGTCGAAGCTGTCTTGGTCAGTCGACTCAGACTCGGACTTCCCACACATTCTTTCGGGCACTACAAGTGACAGCGTCTCTTGCACACAAAGAAGGAGATCGACATCGAGGGGTAGGTCCCGCTCCCGATCTAGGTCAAGGTCAAGGTCAAAAAAGGCAGTGAGTTATGCAGAAGCTGCCAAAAACAGCTCCACCTCCTTCTCCGAAGCACCCATAACACAAGTGCCCGAGGAACACGAAATTGCAAGGCTCCGTAAGGAAATTGAAAACTTAAAGCAAGTGAACCATGAATTGCTTAGAAGATGCAACGACCAGCAGACTTTCACCAAGCAGCTTGAAAATATGGAAAAGAGACTAGAAGAAAAACAGGATGCCAAGCTCCAAGCAGCCCTAACACCTATCCTGCAGCAACAGCAACAACAACAACAAGCCATTCAGACACTCACGACTACAGTAACCAACTTAAAACAACACTTGACGGGTTTATCGCCCACGTTGACAAAACCTTTGCCGAAATTGGAGCACGAATGGCAACTCTGGAGAAGACATCTGAACAAAACAGAAAGAAGCCAAAGTACCCAGTCAGAGAAGCACGTATGACTGACACCATGGAAGGTCAAGATGGATAGCACATCCAAGGATAACACACGAGACAAGCACACAAGACTCAAGATATGGCAGTGGAATTGTAGATCCATCAAATCCAAAAGGCAGAGTTTATCACAACTAACTACTCAAGAGAATCCAGACGTTATAGCCCTGCAAGAAACCCAATCAGGCACAATCAAGATCAGAGGATACGAAACTTATATAGCGGAGGGAAGGACACGCACGGCAATCCTAATACAGAAACTGCTTGTTGCACAACAGCATCCTATTGACATCTGCATCGAACACACCTTTGTAGAGATTCTTCCTAGCAAGAAAACGAATCAGAGCCTTTTCATTCTCAACATTTATAGTCCCCCGAGGGAATCTCTCGCAAGCTTCGATGCACTTCTGAGAGAAGTGAAGAAGTATGCAAAAGGACACAAGCTCGTGGTGGTGGGTGATTTCAATGCGTACCACACGGCTTGGGGTTATCACAAAACGGACAAGAAAGGAACCAATGTCCACGACACAGCACAACACCACCAGTTAACATTGTGGACGGACCCGCACACCCCTACAAGAATCGGAACCAGTGTATCAAAAGACACCAACCCGGATCTCACCTTCACAGCGGGGATATCCGAAGTGGAATGGACGAGACTCGAAGAAACTCTGGGAAGTGACCACCACTTGGTGCAAACGGAAATAATCTACGAAAGGGCACCCCTCAAGATTGGTAAAGCAAAAATCACGGACTGGACTGCTTTCCGAAAAGAAGAGCTCACACAAAGTATTGAAGACCTTGAGGAGTGGACCAAACTCACGACAGAAAAAGCACAGAAGTACACGAAGGAAATTCAACTGACTATTGAAAAACCAGCTGCGGATCCTCACCTGCTCCACCTGTGGGAAGCTCGTAGAAGCCTTATCCGTCGATGGAAGAAA
Organism: Rhipicephalus sanguineus; assembly: GCF_013339695.2. NCBI lineage: Eukaryota > Metazoa > Arthropoda > Arachnida > Ixodida > Ixodidae > Rhipicephalus > Rhipicephalus sanguineus. The sequence continues at coordinate 59,632,035 of NC_051178.1, forward strand.
CAGAACGGAACAGGGTCCTAAAAAAACGCATAGCGGAGCTAACCAGGCAAGCCGACAAATACGCCGATGAATTAGCAAGGCAAAACTGGAACCAGATGTGTGACAGACTCCAAGGAACATTAAGTACCCGTAAAACCTGGAACATCCTCAAGTCAATGTTGAGTACTACGGAATCAAAAAACAAATTCCAGAAAGAATCTCGCAAAACTCATTCACAATTACGGGGGCTCGGAAAGTGAAATCCTGCAAGAATTAAGGAAGAAGCTGACGGGAGGTGCCCAAGCTGCAGCGATTCCTCCTTTGCACCTAGATTACACAGGAAAACCAAATGATGAACTCGATCGCCCGTTCACTCTGGGAGAAATGGCAGCGGCACTGGCAAAACTTACTCGAAACACAACCCCAGGTAAAGACCGCATAAATAACAAGATACTCCGCAACCTAGGCAAGAAAGAGGAAGACTATCTCCTAAAAACTATCAACGACAGCTGGGAAAGTGGGACCGTTCCAGCAATCTGGAAACATGCTGACATCGTCATGATTCCGAAGCCGAACAAACCACTGGGAATAGGAAATATGCGACCTATATCCCTGACATCCTGCGCCGGTAAGCTGTATGAGCATATGGTCCTTAACAGACTAACTCCATACTTGGAAGAAAACCGCTACTTGCCTGACACCATGTATGGATTCCGCCACTATTTATCAGCGCAAGACATTTTATTGCAGCTGAAGGAGGATGTCATTGATCATCTAGGCAAGCACAGCAAGAGCGCAGTCTTGGCATTGGATGTGAAAGGAGCCTTTGACAATGTCTCTCATAGGGCGGTACTGAGGAACCTTCAGGACACGCACTGTGGCGAAAGAACGTACCGCTACGTACGAAACTTTCTCACCGGCAAAACAGCAACAGTGCGCCTTGGCAGTCTGAAATCGGACGAGTTTGAAATGGCCAACAAAGGAACGCCTCAAGGCTCCGTTATTTCGCCACTCCTTTTTAACATTGCCATGATGAAACTGCCGAACATATTGAAAGAAATAGAGGGGATAAGACACGCCCTATATGCAGATGACCTAACCATCTGGACAACCGGTGGCTCTCCAGGAATGCAACAGGACGCACTTCAAGAGGCGTTGGATCGCACAGAAAACTACCTCAATACTTGTGGGCTCACATGCGCTCCCGAAAAATCCGAGCTTCTTATACTAAAAGCTAGAACAAGAGGACGACCACCAATAGGTGAAATCCCAGAACCAGAGCTTTGGATGAATGGAGTACAAATACTTAAAGTAGACTCGCTTAGAGTCCTTGGTCTGCACATCCACAAAGACGGATCGGGCGCAGCCACCTTACCAGAACCTTACCAGAACCGTCACGCAAGTCGCGCACTTGGTACGACGGGTATCCAACAAAAGGCATGGCTTGAAAGAAGAAGACACAATCAAAATCATCCAAGCGCTCATCATTAGTAGAATTACTTATGGGACCCCTTATTTAGACCTCAAGAATACAGAAATTGAAAAGCTGAATACCCTCATACGAAAGGCCATCAAGACTGCCATAGGGATCTCTGAACGTGCTTCCACACAGCGACTACTACGCTTAGGTCTCCACAACACCTGGGAGGAGCTCGTGGAAGCACACAAAGTGAACCAACTCGAGCGACTTAGACTTACTGAAACAGGACGGGCTACACTTCGAAGATTAGGCTATCCTGAAGCCATACAACAATGTGATGAGAAAAGGCCTATCCCATCAACAATTCGACAGTACATCTCGGTAAGCCGCATCCCACGAAATATGCATCCTACCTACCATCTAGGAAGAAGAAAATCCAGAATAGAGAAACTGCGACAAGACTACGGCCGAAATCCGGACACAAGATACACTGATGCAGCAAAATATTCAGGAATCCCAGCCCATGCCGTAAGCGTAGTCGACAATAAAGGAAAAGAGAGAACGGCAGCTAGCATCCTAACTACGGAAATCGATACGGCTGAAGAAACAGCCATAGCGCTGGCCATCTCAACCTGTGCTGAGGAAGCAATCATACTAACCGATTCACAGGCAGCTTGTCGAAATTTTCAGAAAGGAAGAATTTCCAGGCAAGCCTTACAAATACTCACAGCTACAGCAAAGAAGAACCTACCAGAAACGTACATCGTTTGGACTCCGGGTCACGAGTCCCTGATGGGAAATGAGGCAGCCGACGCTTCCGCCCGAGCTCATGTTCACCGGGCCTTCCCACAGGACTCACTTAGGAGGAAAGATGATGTACCCAAAAAGTACAGCGACATCTTACAGCACTACAGGCTAGGCCGAAGAACTTATCCGCCAGCTCACCCCAGCCTAACTAGGGAAGAGGCAGTAACCCTCAGGAAGCTGCAAACAAACACTTACGTTCACGGTATATTACTTCACCGTATCTCACCGACTGAGCACTCGTACATCTGCAAGTACTGTGATGTCCCGGACACTCTATGCCATATGCTATGGGGATGCAAACAAAACCCTAGCACCGCTACACTGACCGAAGAGCAGTGGGAGGCCAAGTTATCGGGCCCAGACCTGAAGAATCAGCGAAGCCTGGTTCAACGGGCACGAGAGATGGCGAAGGCCCGCGGCTACCTGGAATAAGGAGGCCGCCCACCTTGGGCGCACAGCGCGCTTGCTCAAAATAAACGTTTATTCTCTCTCTCTCTCATTTCGTAACGTTTCGCTAGATGTGAAAAATTACGCCACATTCACCATCCCGCGCATGCTTCGCATAACATCGTACCACGGTACGTGGAATCTGCCGAATTTTTTCTCTTCCATGCACGTTCATCCATATACGAGGGCGAATCGGAAAGTCCTTGGCCCTGGTGGCGCATTTGAGGTTTCTGCCATAGGCTTTCTAATAACACATGATGAACACTAGCAGCCACTGCGGCTCATTATCTTCACCTCAGAGAAGCTATTCTCACGCAGACCCAAATATGGCTCACGTCCTTTCCTATATGTTACTTCTGTGGGCGCTGCCTAACGTACCGCGTTTGTTTGCGGCTCGCGAGAGCTGGAAAAGCGGGCACTTAACGCCTGTATGCTCTATAGAGTTGTTTCGTGACGCCTTATCAGGATGTTAACCTACCTGGAGAGGCCCGTGTACTGTGCGATGTCACTGCATGTTGGAGAACACCAGATGATCTATATTTCCGGAGCCCTCCACTGCGGCGTCTCTCATAAGTACACCGTTGTTCTGGCACCTAACATACATACAATTAATTAATTATTTATTTAATTAATTAATTAATTATCAATTAATTAACTACCAAACTGAAGGTTTCAGGCAACCACCTAAGCGTGACACATGCTTCAAATTGCTTGGTCAGACTCAGGTGCCTCGGGTTTTTTTGTTAGCGAGATGTTTCTCCTTGACTTCCTTTTACTGGTACTATAGTAGTTCTGTAATTGAGAGCGAAATTGTTCGCTGTATTTACTCGTCAAGCTCAAGGCTGGTGTCCAGGAGTGTTTTATAAGTAGACGAGCGACCAGTACAGTTCTTTCTCGCTGCCAGTCCGTGCACGTGCACACAGTTTCTTTTCTTTTTTATTTCTGGCTTTCTAATCAAATCAAATCAAATAAATAAAGATGTGTTCCATTGAGTCATAATTACAGAGAATGCGTAAAAAATACTTGGACGAATAGCCTAAGTGGCTAGCAGGTGGTCCAACATATAAAGTGCATAAACGTTAGCAACACACATGATCAATCAATCAATCAATCAATCAATCAATCAATCAATCAATCAATCAATCAATCAATCAATCAATCAATCAATCAATCAATCAATATTTATTAGTCTTGTCAAAAATATAGTACATTGCAGGTAAATATGCAGGAGGAGGTCCCAAGGTTACACACCGCAGGCGGGACATTCTTTGTTAATACAATGGAAAACTAAACAAAGAAAAGCGAAGAACTGCTTGTTATAAGTGTTACTAGTAAGAACTGCATTACTGAATAGTCAAACTATATACAAACCAACTTCACGAAATTAGAGAGGTAGAGCCATTATACATTGAACAAACACTTTCAATTTTCCTTTGAATACATGAATGGGCATACTATCTTTCAAATCACATGGTAATGAATTCCACTATGAAATTGATGAAAAAAACGATGCTCATTTTTCCATAGTTAGTGCGAACTTTAGGCAACAAAAGGTTATTAGAGACCGCGAATTGAGTTCTATTGGGGTTGCACAACAAGACAGCAGGAAATATGTCGATAATGAGAGTGCGGTGAAAAACCTTAAAAAAACAATACACATACGTTATAAACATACAGTACGCAGACGGGTAGTATATGAAGCTGAGAGAAAATAGGATGTGATGGCGTTTGACGTGAAGCGAAAGTTATGAGTCGCATAGCTTGCTTCTGCAGTACCTTTAATGGCCAAATGTGCACTGAATATGAATTACCCCATGATGTGATGCAATAACTGAGATGGCTGTGTATGAATTTCAGAGTTTCGATGCTAAAACACATTCGTGACTTGACCAATGCCCTTATAACGTATGAAATCTTTTTACAGACAGAAATAATGCGTTCGTGAAATTTCAAATGTGTATCGACTATAACTCCTAAAAATGATGTATGTCCACTCAAAGGAATGACTACCGAGTTTACAAAGAGGTGGGGAATGAATGGTAATTTGTTGTTCGGTGAATGAAAAAGCATAAAACAAGTTTTGGAAGGATTAATCAATAATGTATTATTGTTACACCACTCAACAGGAATTGGAATTGAGGTCAGCTTGAAGTCTGGACACGAGAGTCGCAGAATCCGAATGATGCGAAAGAACAGTCGTGTCATCAGCGCAAAGTAAACATAAAGAATAGTTAAGACAACGCGGTAAATCATTTATGTATAGTAAAAATAATAAGGGGCCCAAAATCGAACCTTCAGGGATACCTCTGCTAATGGGGGTAGGACTGGATGTAAAGTTATTAACCGAGACCACCTGAAACCTATTAAGGAGAAGCTCTGTAATAGCGTTAGTATGGGACCATTTATACCGCAGTGCTCTAGTTTTCGAAAAAGGATGGAATGGTCAACACTGTCGAACGCTTTAGAGAAGTCGACAAAGATAGAACCTGCGACGTTACCATTATCAATGAATCACCTGATTTTGTCAGTGAAACACGCTATTGCAGTATCAGTGGAAAGACCAGCCCTAAAGTCAAACTGACAAGGGGAAAGTATGTTAAATTTGCTTAAATATTTGGAAAGCCTTATTTCAATTAGTTTTTCCAAAATTTTATCTATGAAAGGGAGGACAGAAATAGGCCTGTAGTTGCCGATGCTGAGTGGGTCACCTTTTAAATGCGAATGCATTTCTTAGTCGGGCTATGTGTGGCATCCGGCGTTATCCGCGAGCCTCTCCGCTCTCACTCCCTCTCCCATAGCAACAGCTGCGGGCGCGCGCGCTTATCCTCGCCCCTAGCAACCGGAGCAGGTGGTGCGGGCGGAGTAGCGGAGAGTGAGTGGAGAGGAGGAGCGCGCTCTGGCGTGTGAGGGCGCTCGCATTCGATCTTCCGCGTGTGTGCAGAGTGTGTAGGAGAGGGCAGGTGCAGTGCTTCGCCGCTCCTTCTCTCGCCGTTCGCTCTCTCTCCTCCCTGCGCCACCGCCTCAATGCAGTGCGTTTGAAACGCCTTTGTAGCGTTTGTGCTGCCTTGGCACAGCCTGAAAACAGCGCGTTCTAAACGCGTTTGTGCTGCATTGAAGGTAGTGGCAACATCCCTGAGGTGATTACGAAGGCACGTAGGAAGCGTTCGTTGAAAGAGGCGCCCAAAAGGGAGACACTTGAGCGCGTCGATTTGTCCAGCTTTACGCCATTAAAATTACTACGCCGTGTACTCTCGGCGCAAGAAATGCATTCGCATTTCCTCACGATTCTCTTCGGGGAGGTGGGTGCATCTTTTTTTAAATATCGCCACTACCTTTGCAACTTTTAATTTATCTGGGAAAACGCCGTTTTTGAAGCAGCGGTTAAAAATATGGCTTAAGATAGGGGAAACAATAGATCTTACAAGTTTATTGTGTTTTGAGTGGACATTGTCTAAGCCAGCTCCGGTAGCTTTTAATATTGCAATAACAAAACAAATTTTGGGAGCGCAAGTAAGGGAAATAAACATCGATTGAGGACTGTGAGAAAACGGAGGTAAATAGTATGAGGAAGGGGCATTGGTAAAGCTAGTAGAAAAGTGTACATTATAGGCGTCGGCTAAATCGCCTACTACACCGTCGGCTACATCATGATTGGTCATGGAATGACAGGCTTCATACATATGCAAGTTTGAACGATGCACAAGTTACATCTACCGTGGGAACGAGAGTGCTTAAGGGCTACGAGCGTGAATGAGGGCGGAACATATAGAAACGAGAACACGTGCAACTTGAAAGATAATTCTGCACCTCTTGCGACACACCTTCTGTTCCAAAGGGTGCCTCGCTTTTTATGCGGCGCTCGTGCCAAGGTCGAAATGAAAGACCATGTTTATCAACTCATACTTTCCCGCCTTTTCTTTTATTCCTTTGCGTTTCCTTTCTCATTCAAATGCGTACTTCCGCTGATCTTTAGACGCTTAAATAGGTCCACTGAACCCCCCCCCCCCCCGCCCCGCAAAAAAAAAGGAAAAGCCGGTAAGGCTGAGGCTATGACGCAACCGAGAGAATAAAGTCGGCACTCCATCATTAGGCTTCAAAGCTGTGCTTCTGGCGCATGAACAGCCTTGAGCTGACCACTGAGATTTCAGTGTTTGCGTGCGCAACCACACCAGATAAAGCAGGCTGCTTTCACCAACACTAAAACGCCAAGGGCGGACGCGCATTATGCTCGGGCGCGCGTGACGCCGCGCGGCAACCAATTGCAGTGGGTACCGGCGAACGAATACGTGGGAAAACGAGGCTCTCTTCTCTATGCAGCGAGAACTGTTTCATTGCAGCAAACATTGCAGCGAGTGAAAGTAAGAACTCTCGCAACACGGTTGAAAGCGAAGACGTTATAAGTTAGCCCATCATATAATGCGCGAAAGGGCCGAGTAAGTCTTGCAGGCATGGATGTGTCACTTTGGAGAGGAGACCACAGTTATTGAATAGTAACGAAATATTACTTCGTTCATCTAGACAACAAGATCGATCAGTGTCGTCGACACTGCGTGTCTCGCCCTAATATATACAAAGCTAAATGTCTCCGACCTCTGTTAAAGGTGCGCGCTTGTCTTGCAAATTGGCACGTGTTTTATTTACAAGAGCAAATCCTGCTTTTTTGACATCGCTATCACAAACACTGAGAACGCTATGACGGGGAGACGAAACAAAACCTCATAAGCGCCGTTAATTCATATGCTGCGTGTGACCAACTAGCTCATTTCAAGATGTCGCTATGACAACAACGAAATTTCTGCGCTTCAAGCCGTCCTTCTATTGATTTTACACGCCTTTCTCAGCACAATTTGTGCGTTTTCGTGGAAAGGTTTCTCGAAAGTCCTCACTCCCTGGTTAGTTCGGGTTATTTCCTTCTCATCCCCGTCTCTATACGCCTGCTTCGTAGAGCAAATTCAGCCTGCTTTGACGGTGCAGAGAGCGATGAATCCCTGCAGCGCGCCCTTTCCGAACATCCATCACTGTTATCAAGAGTACAATGCTCTTTGGCATAGCGGACGTTGAACGTGTAATTGAGGTCTGGCCAGCAAACACCTTGCTAACCGGCAGTTCATTCTCGAGGGCACATCTCAAATGACTGCGAACGAGCTCATTCGAATTTGTGTTTAGACTTCATTCATGCCTCCATGAATCAGTGGAGACGACCTGACTTCAGCTGTATACGTTGATGCTCATGGTACTTGCTTCTGAGAGCGAGTCATTCTATAGCTGTCGCGAGTAATCGCACAAAATTTCATGTTATTCTACCTCCACAATGTATAGTCGTTTCGTTAGCATCCTTGAAGCACACTTACTAATGTAATACAATAGCAGGTAAGTAGCTGTGTTGTCGCCGGTGTAATTCATGATCTTGAACAGAACGCTTGAAGGCTGCCAAATAAGGGCTCGTAATAAATTTTTACCGACAAATGTCATGACGTCTCGTCGAAAGCGTGTCTCTGTAACAATATGCATCTAGTCGTCAAGTGGCTTAACCACTGCGCTGTCATTCAATAGAGCTTGGAAATTTGCGCAACCTCTTGCGCTTCCTACGGACAATAAGCAACATGACAAGCAATTGAAGGAGAATTTTCGGCTTTTAGATGAAGGTAAAATAAAATTGATGTACTTGTCGATATGCTCCAACCTCTCTTTGAAGAGCGAAACAACAACAACAACAACAACAAGAACAACAACAACAACAACAACAACAACAACAACAACAAAAACAACAACAACAACAACAACAACAACAACAACAAAAGATTCGCTGACTGTAAGCACTATTTCCACACACTAGTTCTTTTTTTCCTTGATCAAAAAGTCTATTATTAAAGCATCGGCAGCTCTGTTTCAAGTGGGGCTGACAGCCCAGTACCGAAATACACCTCTTGTGAGATTCCCCTCCTCTCTCTCCTCCTCCACTCTCCTTCATGTGCCCGCCTCACCTGGATGTCTGATGATGTCCTACCAGCTACAAGTCTGGAAAGTCTGGCAATAAAGAATGTGTCAAGTTTTTTAAGTGCACCCCCCGCCGTACTGATATTTGGGGTCATGCGTGATGGCAAACGTCACTGCGCAAGTGGAAACACAGTAGGAACACGCGAGTTCGTGAGGCTGTATCCTTGACATGACATGACAAGAACTTTATTGGAGTCCTGAGGAACTCGAATCTGGGGAGCCGGAGGCCCCCAGGTCAAGTTGGCGGCTCCGCCCACGTTGGGACTGGAAGTCGAAGTTCCGTCGCGATGTCATGCGCCCTCTGGACGGCCTGGAGTTGGGTGTGGAGATCGCTGCTCTTCAGGCACTCCTCCCATTGCTCCTTCGTGGAGGGTGGAGAGGCATTAAGGGTTGGGCACAGCCAGAGCATGTGGTCGAAAGAACATGAGTCATGGCAGCATTTGGGGCACGACTGTAACTGGTCGGGGTTTATCCTATTAAGGGACCGAGGAATGGGGTACGAATGGTTTTGCAGAAGTCTGAATATCCTTGTCACCACTTTTCCCTTTGGTACACGCTCGCTGTTTGCAAGTATATGCCATGGGCTCAGCAGTACCATAAGGGGGAAGTTGGTGATGTTGCTTTGGACAGCACCGGAGTAGTGCGATCAAGCCTAATTTCACAATTTCGCGCAACCTTGATACCTGGGGGATAAAATCGAAGCAGTGCGCACGAAGACGCACAGATTTAGAAGCTTACGAACTGAGACTGTAGCGTCGCTGTGTAAGTATATTGCTCTTCTGAAAATGGGTAAAGGTGCTGATCTCTGGACGCAGCTACCCTATAGAGCCTCCGACAGCTTAAGGGCAATAGTAGTGCGCTTTCTTCGAATCAATAGCAGCTTCATTGCGCGTGCTTGCCTTACCACAAATGCGAGAGCCACGTTACCAGGTAGTGTTCCACCGATTCCATTCCGCACAAGGCTCCTCTCGCATAAGGAAGTGAATGATTCTCGCAGAGCCCGATAGTTCGACTGATATTTGTGATACGTCGTAATCGCAGGGATATATAAGCCGAGCATTTTTTTGGCACACAAATAGATGATATTACAACGGCCGCATAGCTTCATGCGCTTGTCTTGGGTCCGTTATTACCCGTGAAGAATGCCTTGCTGTCTAGCCAGGTTCAGGAAAAACTAGCACTATAAGCCCGGCGCCTAGCGCATTCTAGCACGTACGACGATCGCTACCGCGGCCCCCGCCTGCTTTTCGAACGCGCACATGCGTGCGCGCGCATACATTTGTGTACACAATTGTGCGCGCGCACGCCCTCTTCGAAGGGCCGGACAGAACAGCCGCTCTGAGCAATCGGGCCGTCCATGAGTACACAATGAGCAGGCTTTGCGATAGCGCATGTATGCACATGCGAGGAGTTGCTCTTCTGGTAGCCGCACTATAACGACCGTTCCTGAACACACACGGGAGCTTTCTCAACAACGCCCCTATAGGTGCTGATTTGACTGCGGAGGCGGGAGCGTCAACAGACATATCTCAGTGAGCGTCGCGCGGCTTCATGTTCCTCTTGGCCGGTTCGGCATGTTAGCCACCGCTCTGGTCGTACCTACTCAAAATGGGTGCCTCTTCCTTGACATCGAGTGCAGAAGGAAGGAGGATGAAAAGAAGAGCGATAAAAGAAAGGCGGGGAGGTTAACCAGGGCTGAGCCCGGCAGGCTACCCTGCACTGGGGAAGGGGATGAAAAGTCAGAGAGGAGGAGAGAAAATTCACTGTTGCCGCTCATGTAACAACAGTTCCGCGTTTGATACATACGGTGAATCTGTCCGCTTTCCTTAAAAAGACTTAGAAGTGTTAGGATACGAGCTCGTTGGTTCTGATCCATCATAAAAACACAGCGCTAATTTAAACATGGACAGGGAAACGTCACAGAAGGACGGGCGCTGTCCTCGTGTGATGTTTCCCTGTCCATGTTTAAATTAGCGCTGCGTTTTAATGATGGATTCTTAAGAAACCGCAACAGCGCTTTCGTCGGCTTTTGGAACTGTGATGAGCAGTCTCATGGTCCGTATATCTTCTCGAGGATTAAAGCGTTTCCGTCAAGATGATGCAGAGCAGTACGGGGGTGAAGCCTCTCGTTTGCGTATGACAGGCAGTAGCACAGCAGATGCTCAATAGTTTCTCCGACAGCGCCGTCGTTGCACTCGCCGCTGTCGGCCATTTCGAAGTTGAATGAATAGGCGTTGGTGAACGCTACCCCCAGATGCAGGCGGCACGAAGAGGAACGAGGCGATGAAGGAAGGCTAGCTGTTAGCTCCTACGACTTCATACGGGAAATTATTAAATACAAATCTGACAGCGTAGTACCAAATCGTAGAAAGTGGTCCCGAAAGGCAAAAAAGCAGTGACGAAATTGTGAAGCTATTAACACGCAGCATGCCTCTAGTTTAGTGCTGGCAATATTGTAAGGCGCCTTCAGTGCTTAGTCGAACTTTCAGTTTTTCATTGAGAGCAAAGCATTGTCAGAAGTACTTCTTACTCTTCTCTTCTGCTCCATTCAATTCTTCTTTTAAGAAACTATGCCGGTGTTGTGTGCGCGATCACAAGACATGCCTCTGACATACAAAATACATCTAACGATAATGTCTGCAACCGATCTATAAGTATCACTTAGCCATTCTATGCACTAAAATACGAACCTGATTAACATACGGAACACCGATCTCTTCAGGAGCGGAACTGAAGTTCGAAAAGTTCAAGAACAGAGCGAAATCAGAGCGTATACCCAATGTGTGCGTGCTCGTGAGATTAGCACCTTAGCTTTGTCAAAGCTCTTGTATGGGCACCGCTGGGTCAGCGATCGTGCTAGCTTGCGCGGTAGCTGCTGTGATTGCGCAAGGCTGAAAACGGGCGTAGGCCGGTTGCACGCACATTTTCTCCGATCCAACAAGACGTTGACTGCAGCACAAAAACAAAACAAAACAAAAACAAACAAAAACAAAAAAAAAGACCTGAAATAGGCAGCCTACGCGTACACGTCGTTGCAATACGACCCCCGTATTCCTATAACGTCTCGCATACTTGCCCGATCACAGACGGAAGATAACTACAAACTCAACCTGGTGTTCAGTAGCTGTGAGTTTGTTTTTACGATGGGTATTGGGCATTGTTTTCTTTTCAACGTGCGCCCGAATGTGTGCACGCCGACGCGAGTGCGGTAGTCCGATCATCAAGATCAGATCTGACGCCCATCCCGTTGCTCTCATTCTTCTCTCGCCACCGTGGGAGCTCGAAGCGTGATGCGTGTTCGGCATTTCGCTATCCTGCGCCTTGCGCAGTTGCGTATACATGCTACCTTCGGCATTAATCTGATTCGAGCATTCGCAGAAGGTACCTGCAATGATGACGCAGAGAAGATGCAGGCGCATGTAGACTGCGCAAGCGAGTGCGAGCCACTCACGACTTTGACGTGCTCGTAACGTTATTAAAATCACGTGACTACGGCTCTGCGCTCTATTGTGATACCGTGTGAGTATGTCGGCGCCAAGGTCGCATTGTGCGATGGTGAACGGTTAAACGCAAAGCCAAACGGCTCTGAAGTCGCTTGAAGCGTTGGGAAGCGTGCAGAATTGAAGGTTGATTGTGGCGCTTGTATGTGATTACGGAACAACCTCCGTTTAGACAAGACGACTTTCGTTTGCCTTAAAAGCGCGATCGTGATCAGCGAGCTGATGACGCAGCAGCTCCGCCCACTTCACTGTAACTGAGTCGATAGCACGCCGAGGGCGTTAGACATTCGATACCTGTCTTCTGGCGCGTACAGATTGCAATTTATGACTAGTGAGCCGAATGACATATCTAATCCAATGTCTCGAGACTTCACGAAAGACATGTAGTACAATGAAGGGAGGATCACACGCGGTGAGTAGCATAGTATCTTGTCCGTGGGGCTTTTACAGCTCTCTTATCATTCCTTTAATTTAACTGACATGCTCAATAACACTTCTTGTTATTGTATATAGTAACCTATATGTGCGCCAGAGTAACAACGCAGTGGCAAAAGGACCGTCTCACACCACGCATATCTACTGGAATATGCAAAGACGCCTGATAAACGACTTACACTGGGGAAAAAAGTTAGAATTGCACCATTTCTAAGCAATATTGCAAGGGCCAACTAGACACACTTGAATCCCAGGTTTTCATGCGTGTAGTCATACGCTGCGTTTCTCAAAACGTCGTGGTGCTATACGTTCAAGACGAAGTCACACAGACGCTAAAAAAAAACAAAAAAACATCATCGTTCCTTCCGCTAGCTAGTGACAGGTCAAAATAGGCTAAACATGTGGAGCTCATCAAGAGTTTGATGAGTGTTATGAAGGTTTCGGCTTGCTTTAGTCCTCACAAGAATAGGACGTAGTTCTTCAAAAACTTGGTGAATTGGCGAGCAATGCCAGCTGAATGTTAAGCAAAACTATTTAAGTACGCGCATAACCAATGAAGCTGGGAACTTCCTGAGTTGAGCCTGATACAAGGAAACTCTTACACGGCTTGGACTTTGTCCAGGCCATGCGGAATACTTCTGCCGTTCTTGAGGTGCCCGAGAACGGCGACCTAAGTGACTCTTGGACGAGTGGGGCTGAAGCTTTGCATTATAATAAGCGGCAAAGTCAGTCGCGAGACTCTCAAGGTGGATTCGAAATGTTAGGCCCAAAACAATCACGGCATCAAGACAACAAAGACTTATTGTCTAATTCCAACTACGGATAAGACTGTCCATCATTCGCACAAACGCTGCAGGTGCATTTGAGGTCCCGAAGGGTACAACCTAATTCAAACAAAATGAAAAGCCAATGAAGCCTGAGTGGCCAACAAATGATAATATAGGGGATGTCTGTGATACCTTAGCGCTGTAAGTATAACAGCAAGTCCTTCACGGTGCGCACAGCGTTTCCGCTGTTTGTACGTGTGTCCTGTGTTTATCAACTTAGGCCAGATAAATGTTTCGTGGCCAACTGCACAATTAAAAAGAAACGTGATCAGGGCCATCGTATTTACGTTATGTGTTTGAAGAGGTTATTGTTCGAAAATACAGTTAAATTAAAGATCCAGAGAAGAAATTCACTAAGCGGGATCGCAAAGACGATGCTGCTGATGTAGTCCGATCTTGAATTTAGGAGTTCACGGGAATGCAAATGTCGAAGGTGAATACCTTTATTGCCTTACTGAACACAATGACCGCTAATTCAGAAGTCCCCGAAATTACTGAAAACGAGGTGGTTTTTATTACGAGGTATAGCCTCAAACACCTGATAACACACTTGGCATGACAGTCCGCTTAACAGGGCAGCATGTCAGAGAAGCTTGGTTGAATAAGAAAAGTAAATTAATAACCTGTGGACCGTGGTACTGAATTGAGGAGAATATGACTATGCCGGATCGTGAGCTACTTAGGACTGCAAAGCTTAACAAGAGACAATAGCTACCGCTTTGTATGGTATTCTAATGGAAGAAAACTGATTCTAAGATCAGAAAGAAATAATGTTGTCCGCACCATAAGTGCAGGTGGTCTGGACCGTCTCTGAGAGAAAGGTTGTCTGGGAACCAGCAAGATTCACATAAACGGCCATTCGATGTGGCTAAACGTAACCTAACAAATGCAACAACTCGAAAATGAAATAAGACAATCAGAGGAAGAAGGGGAAAGAAAGAAAGGATATTTATGTACATCAGCAAAGGGGGGCAGTTAATCACAAATATTTCCAGGGGGGCAGTTAATCCAAAGGGGGGCAGTTAATCACAAATATTTGCATCACATTTAAATGCTTAACAATCCCAGTTGAACATCATACAGCGTAGCAGTAGTTTGGCTCACGCATGTTCAACAGTGGTTTGTATACGATGAGCCCCTAACATTCCACGCACGCAAGACTCTGTTCTGGCTTCTGCCTGGGATCCTTTCAACAGAAAATAGCGGTTCACAAACGTAATACCTGCATTGCGCACAAAGGCGCGCACTCGCACCGTTGTTTAAAATATTGGCGGCTCCTTGAAATGTAAGGTATGACAACGGCCATGACATGTGATGATACGGTGGGCCTGAACATGGGCGTTCACTTTCGCCCGTAGGCTTTGGCAAACTGTAACCTCAGTTGCGATTAGAGGTGATCGACGGAATGCTAACGCACTTCTCTTTCTCTTTGGGGATCGATAGTGGTTCAATCCCGGCCGCGGCGGCCACATTTTCGATGGAGTCGAAAATGCTTGAGGCCCGTGCACTTAGATTTAGGTGCACCTTAAAGAACCCCAGGAGGTCGAAATTTCCGGAGCCCTCCACTAGTGCGTCCCTCATAATCATCTCGTGGTTTTGGGACGTTAAACCCCAGCTATTATTATGGAGTAGAAATTCAAGCCGTTGCTGACTGTTTTGCCATGCATTTTTCATCTGTCTATAAGTCTCCAGCCTTAGCTAGTAACGGTCGACAGGTTAAGGCAGTTGGCACAGCTGATGCTGTGTCGCTAGATGAAGATTCCATTTCAGAATGCATTAAGCGCTTGAAACCATCCTTTTCAGCTGGCCCAGATGGCATCCCCTCTGCCATACTAAAAGCCTATGGCAGTATACTTGTACCAGTATTGACTACCATATTTAATAAGTGTCAGCATGCTTCAACGTTTCCTAGCATGTGGAAAACTGCTCGTGTTTTCCCAGTGTTTAGGTCTGGCTGTAAAAGTGACGTCTCGAGCTACCACCCTAATTCCCTTCTTTGTGCCGCATCCAAAATCTTTGAGCTTGCTCTTCACAAAATATTGTCTTTTGATGTAAAAAATTCATTGATTGTGAATCAGCATGGGTTTCTCGCTGGCCGCTCAACTGTCACTAATCTTGCCAGTTTCATGATGTAAGTCTCCACGCCTATTTCGCAGAGAGGACAGGTTGACGCTATTTACTGTTACCTTAGCAAAGCTTTTGATGTTGTCAGCCATTCGCTGCTTGTGGATAAACTTGCACACTTTGATGTTGATTCTTCAATTGTGAATCTCCTTCATAGCTATCTTCTAGATAGATTACGTTACGATGCCGTTAATGGCCAAACGTCCTCTTTGTATAAAGCTACTAGTGGGGTTCCTCAAGGGTCGGTACTGGGCCCACTCCTCTTTTCAATTTATGTTAATGATGTTTCTTCTGTCTTTCGGAATTCTTCTTTCCTTTTGTATGCCGATGACTTAAAGATATTTAAGGAAATTCATTCAGTTATCCATTGTCGCTTGCTGCAATCTGATTTGTGTTCTTTTTCTGAATGGGGCAGGAGCAATAACCTCTCCCTAAATATTTCAAAAACCAAGGTAAAATGAGTTTCACTCGAAAAACATCTAGTGTGGCATTTTTATATTCTGCCAATTCTGTGTCGTTGTGTAAGGTATGTGAGATCAATGATCTAGGTATCCTTTAGTGGCCCTGTATCACAGAGCTTCCCATTTCGTGCGCTTGCTGTAGCCTTGGACAAACGGGAAGTTGTGGTAGCAGATGAATTTTGTCAACTTATCAGTAGGCCCGCCGCATCACAATGTGCCTTATTTGATAATTCTGTCGCGTTAGCCAGCCAGAAAATTAATGCTTGCTATTGGGCCCAGCATCCTCAACTAGACCCTGTATTTACGTTAAGTGAGCTGCAATGTGCTATAGCATCATGTCGTCAAAAATCGGCCTCTGGACCGGACGGCATTACGTACACTATGCTAAAGAACCTTGGGCCGACAGGCACAACCATTCTCTTAGATATTTACAATAATCTATGGATGCAAGAAATTGTACCCGAGTCTTGGAAGTTTGCTCGCATCATTCCGATCTTAAAACCGGCTAAGACGCCCTTGAGCCTTGAATCCTTCCGCCCAATTAGTCTGACAAGTTGTTTATGTAAAGTAATGGAAAAAATGATTGATGCAAGACTTCAGTGGTGGTGCAACAGAACCGGTGTATTCTCCAACTACTTAACAGGTTTTAGGAAACAGAGATGCACAATGGATGCAATACTGGACATAGTAACGTATGTGGAGCATGAACACGCCTGTGGTAGTTTGACGGTCGCAGTGTTCTTAGACATCAAAAGGGCATTTGACACAGTCAGTCACACTCATGTTCTGCTGAGTATGTTGGAACTCGGACTGTCCGGCAGGTCTTTGCGGTGGATATCTAAATTTTTATCAGGTCGCAAAATATTCATTCAGACGAGCGAAGGAAAGAGTGCAGAACACGATGTCAGACAGGGAGTGCCACAAGGAAGCGTACTCAGCCCTTTTCTTTTCAACTGTGTTATGGCTGACTTAGCTAAAAGACTGCCTTCTAGGTTGAAATACTCTTTATATGCAGATGATGTGTGCATTTGGGCATCTGGCACGGATGTACGATTGATTCAGATTGCATTGCAAGAAGGCATAAATATTATTAACAACTTTTTAAAAGAAAGAGGAATGGTTCTGTCGCACGCAAAGACAGCTGTATTGCCCTTCACCCGTAAGAAGTTAAAAAACTTCAATCTCAATTTAGAAGGCGAACCACTAATGACTGTGACACAGCATCGATTTCTCGGAGTAATACTTGATAGGCAGCTATCATGGGCACCTCACATAAAGAAACTCGAAAACGAGGTGAATATGCTAGTGAATATACTCCGCAGAATTGCTGGGACATCATGGGGCGGATCTGTATCATCCATGCTCGCTGTTCACAATGCGTTAATACGACAAAAAGTTGCATATTCTGCAGCAGTCTTACATGGCCTTTCCCGCACTTCAGAGGAGCGACTTCAAAGACTATTAGCTAGGGGACTGCGCGTCTGCCTAGGTGTTCCGCGAGCGACTTCCAGCAGCCTTGTCATAGCTGAGACTCGACAAGCTCCCTTTCCAGTCATGAGAACAATCGAAACATGCCGCCATTTTTTTCGCTTACAGACGCAACACAAGGACCACCCATTGGCACTGGAGATTTTACGAAGGGATAAAAGCAATGCTCATGCAGAAATACAGAGTAATGTACATATATTACCAAGAAATGAAATTTGGAGCTCTGAAATGGACTATCCTCCATGGCTACTTGCAATACCAAGCATTGAATTCTCAGTAGATGGCATCATCAGAAAGAGAGACATGTTCATCCAAGCTGCTCAACAACTAGCGCTTTATCAGATACACATGCGGTATCCAGGGTACATACAGGTTTACACAGATGGCTCAAGTATCACAACGTCTTCAACATCGGCATTTATCATACCACAGCTCAATATTCAGGAATCATTTAAATTATGTCGTACGACGTCATCTACTACAGCAGAGCTTTTCGCTATTCTGTATGCTATAAAGTTTATAAACTCGGCAGCAGACACGAGAAAATGGGTACTTTTCAGCGACTCACAGGCCGCATTAAGATCACTCTCGAGTACAAACACGACAGTAATTAGCGATAGCATGACATACGAAACGCTGAAAGAGCTCACCAAAGCAAGCAAGGCACAACATGAAATCAAATTCCAATGGATACCTGGCCATTGCAACATTCCTGGAAACACAGCTGCCGATGAAGCGGCACGACAAGCACATCGTAAAGATGTTACTATTCCTTTACCAATTTCGAAAAATGAATTGCGTGGTCTTATAAAGGCTACAACTTTCAGAATGAGCAAAACTGCTTGGTTTGACCAAAGTACAAAGAGCTGTGATTTATATCACATCGATCCATTCATTGAATTCAAAATTACGATAGCATTAGATAGAAGTATGGAAACTCTTATTCACCGATTGAGGCTAGGCACCGCATACACAAAACATTTTTTGCACAGAATTGGTAGAGCTGAAACTCCCGAATGTGAATGTGGATTTATAGATGAAGACGTATGTCACCTTCTCATAGACTGTCCACATCATGACACGCCGCGACGCCGTCTTAAATCGGAACTGTTGGCATTAGACCGCAGACCGTTTAGCTTGAGGAAACTTCTGGGCCCGTGGCCAACTAGAGTTTTACAGACGCAAGCTTTAAAAGCGTTAACACGTTTCTTACAAGACAGCGGCATTGCTGACAAGTACTAAGAAATACCGAACTTTCATTTCTATAACACATGTCATACTTATTATGCGCAGTCTCATATGACACCCATCATATGTGTGTGCTGAAGTGAATAACGATCGACTGTTATGTACTCACGAGCGAATACACCTTCTTAAAGACCAGACGTGTGCTCTGCTGTTTTGTGCTGGTCGGACCAAATATTAACGACGGACATTATCAGAGACTTCATTCGCTGTCTTTGGAACATTTCTTTATCATTTTGTTGTGATATGTGCCTATAAGTGTATTTTTGCATATGAGTGCCCGAGTGTTCTATTTTACATGAACTGCCTTGTATGTTTACTCTAAGATATGTGTTCAAGTTTCACTCAAGGGCTAAGGAGTAGCCGGCGCCATAATTGTGCGCCAACATCTCCTTATATATCATATCAATAAAAAAAAAAAAAAAAAAAAAAAAATCTAGGTATCCTTTTTGATAGCACCTTACACTTTTCTGCTCACGCTAAGTGTGTTGCTTTGCGGGGTCTTCGCACCCTAGGCTGTGTTTGCAGAATGTCTAGAGAATTCCGTTCTCCTGTGCCCTTCCGTAAATTGTACACCGCGCTATGACTTCCTCAACTAGAGTATGCATCTGTGATCTGGAATGGCATTCCTAATTCCAGCAGCAACGCCATTGAGCGAGTCCAGAAAAAATTGCTAAGCATTTACAACCATCGTTTCGATAGAAATGACTCTGGATCTCGTTCTAACGCTGCTGGTTATTATCATTGCCATCACTTTGCTGCCGACGAAATCGCGCTGATCTGTTATTTCTTTACAAGCTTGTGCATGGTATCATATCCTGCCCTGTACTGCTCAAGTGTCTTAATTTCCGAATTCCACGTAAGCTGACCAGAGAGAATAGAGCTTTTCATGTAACCGCCTGCCTCTGCGAACATTCGACCATTGGCAGGATACGACGTCTTTACAATGTTTACTTATTGGAGCTGGATGTTTTTCACAGCTCCCAGTCGTTGTTCTGCTCCGAGCTTTGCACTGTACTTACATAGCCTCGTACACTGTTGATATTTTTTTCCTGCCTGCGCATAGTTGTATATGTGCAATTTTATAACGTTTTTTATCCCTGATATTTTATTATGAATGTTTGCCTTCGTTTTTTTTTTTTTTTTTCGTGCGCCAGTACAAAGACCTTACGGTTGTTCCTGGGCACATTAAATAAACGTTTGATTGATTGATTATTATTATTATTATTATTATTATTATTATTATTATTATTATTATTATTATTATTATTATTATTATTATTATTATTATTATTATTATTATTATTATTATTATTATAGTGGTTCACATATTCCTCGCTATGTCTTTAGTTTTGCTGTGCCAACGACTTTGGTGCTATTTAGTTGTGGAGTGCATTTGCACAGTTTGCAGTGCGCGGCCAAGTTGCTATGCGCTGTCAAAAGGTGGCACGTGTGTTTCGGACCGTTCTGCCCAATATGCACTCTACTGCAAGTTAGAGGAATGGGGTAAACCACGCAGCCAGAGCATACATCGTACTTATTCACGTGCTTAGTCCTGCTTTGTCTGACAGACTAGCGCTTTTTCATTTGGAACATGCGTTCACCCGTTTGCAGACGCGTTTTAGTTTTGGGGATCGGATAACACTGCTGTTGTTTCAAAACTCTCTGTGACAGTCTTGCATGTAAGGCAACACCACACGTCTTCGCGATTTTTCTTTTTCCGGTCTTTTTCGCCTTTTCCTGTCCTTCCCGGTTTCTGGAAACATGCTTTCGCAGAACTGCACCACCATGCTTTTGGGCTACTAACTCAACTTTAGCTGACCACCTTGCAAATCAAAGCGTTGCATCAAGGCATGGTGGCATGATTTTTCAACTGGTTGACTGAGGTAAGCCTTGGCGATGCCTCTTTTTATGATTTTTGAGTGGCAAGAGTCATACCGCAGGCTTTCTTTCTCTGCTGTACTTTTGTAGCGCCGCTACACATGGGATCCGCTAAGCCTGATGTTTAAGTCACGGCACTAAAAGCGCCCTTCAGTAGTAGTCTCGTTCGTCAATTGCAGACGTTCTTGCGCTTTCATGAATATCCATTCTAATAACAGTTGGTACGCTCACTGGGTCGCTCCTGTTTGGTTCCATGCACGGCAAGTAATCGTCAACATATATAAAACAGTCAGTTACGTTACTGTTCTCAAACAGCACGGCAGGTTTTCGGTCACCAACACTCAGAAATAAGTCCGAAAGAAGGGCGAAACTTCTGTTTTAGATTTTACGCACAGATTTGATTTGGAGACTTGGTTTGATACATGATATAGTGGTGGGAAGACGGTAATTAGAGGAGAGGATACCTACGAGAATCGTTCTTGCTTAGAAGCTCCTTATTAATTGGCAGTTTAGTGTCTGTTCCAGAGAATCATGCTGTTTTGAAAATTATCACATTTCGCAAGATTTCAGACAACACTAAGTGCATTCGTGTGCTCCTTACAGCAAACTTGCAGCATTGCACTGAATGGGTGAAAACTCAGTTTCTGCCGCAAGCTGCCATTTTAGGGACTGTACGGCAAAAAAGCATTGTGTACGCGATATTGAGCCGCATGCAGTGTACTGGCCCTTCAAAGGCGCTGCGTGTATCCATTGTAAATGGGACTTCAAATCTAAGTGTGAATATGGATCGATGTTAACCAAGTGCGATCGAACCGAGTCACTTTGCACCCCCTGGATTTTATTGCATTGCCGCACGAGGAAAACTCGAACGGGTGCATTATTAAGAGCATGAAGATTGATTTAATAAGGCATGATATCAGGTTCTTCGCAGTGCATGCGGTGGAAGCCGCTTCAGGACACCTGCGTACAAGGCAAGCTGTTTGAACTCGAAACATATACCGAAATCCCACGCCGTGTGTCCAGCTTTCTCCTTTCAGCACAACAACGCTGTTCGCGGAACGCCCCACTTTTATCCAGCTTGTAGTTCGAGAACAGCCGCGTCATGCATATGCAGCTTAGGGCGCCGCCGCCGCTTGCTTGCTTCTGTTCTTTTCGTCTCGAACTCTCACTAGTCGCATATATACGGCCAGGGCTGGTCTTCGAAAGTGAACTACGGGCACATTTGCACGCGTTGCGCGTCTCGCGTATAAACCATTGTTCGAGGTTCCTTCTGGAAACACTCTTCTTGCGGCCTAGCCTGCGCAACTTTCGTCGTGCATAGACGTGCCTGCAAACCGCTTTTGCGCTGGAGTAGGAAGAAGGACCTTCGCTAGCAAACCTGACCAGGGGTGGCCCCTTCAGGGAGAGCCAGCCAGAGTGGCACGCGTGCGCATCATTTGGGACACAAGGCACGAAGGCGACGGGCTGCCTCTCCGCACCCAAGCACCACCCACACTAGGAAATGAAAGGGCAGCCTTGCGCAGTGATGCGCGCGCTTGGTACATCCAACAGTGCACCCGATTTGTAGTCCCGCGAGCAATATGCGCCGCCGCACGCGGGGCGCACACATCACCTCGAACCCGCCGGGTAAGGTGCTTAATGTGTGCCGATATGACCGCAGTTTGTGTGGCTGGTATAAGATAGACGAGCGCAGTACCTTGCAGATGGCTGTACCGGAAGAATGTGGCCTTGCTTCCCAACTAGCTGGTTTAGCCAATGTATGTAGATTATACGTATTTGTATAATTCTTTCTATGCATGGTGTCCATATACGCCTTAGCCTTGGCGAGAGGTGTAGTTGGAGGGAACTTTTATATCTGACTATGCGCCCGTTAGCGGAGCCTTTTGAAGCTCGCTTTCTCATGCTAAGCAAGGCATACGAGTATATGCGCGTGCTTTTTCCTTTAGCCACGATATTGCCAGAAGACGTAGCCGCAACGCTGCTACAGGTTTATATTTTCAGCGGCTCAACATACAACCCCAGCCGCAATAGCAGAGAACGGGGCATCGCTCTTGCGAATGCGAAGTTAACTTGTGGCGGCCTAGAGAGAGAGAAAGAAAGAAATAAAGATAAAGGAAAGGAATGAAAGACAGCAAGGCAGCCTACAGGCTTCGACCGTCTCGCTAACCTGTACGTTTATAGGTGAATGGGGCGGAGGAGTAAATATATAAATAAAAGGCCCGAGTTTATATCGTTCACAGGGTTCATTAAGCAAATCTGAAGTGTCGTGGGCTTAATGTAGTCGATTTGATGTGCTGTAGAAGAAAAAAGTTCGTATTGCTTCGTGGGCTGACAAGCCCAGCATCTGCAAGTCTAGGTTTCCAAGAGCTTGCTTCTGTAAAAGACCCACCGTGAAGTCTACTCAAGGCAAAATTTAAACTTCGGCGTTGTTTATCGCAAGTTGTGCAGAGACAAGACACTTTTCGAAAGTACACGCGGCAGGACAGTTTCACCATCTTCCAGGTCGCGTTCAATCATTAGTCATCACGTGCAGTTTATGGCATATGCCTTGCACTTTAATGACTCGGCTCATTATCCATCAACCGTCTCAAGTCGCGTGGTCACGCAGTGGTCAATACAGGCCTAAAACATGGCTAAGAATGCTGCAAACCAGTGGAAAATAAACTGACAAGGTCTAAGATAATATGAACTACAGAAATAACCAAGAATAACTCTCAATAATTTACCTAAAATCGCGAAAAACGCTCCTGAAGCATGCGGCTGATACCCGCGCCGCGCGAGCGAGCGTGCCACCGCCTCGGGAAGCGCGCGATTGACGAGACGGTGGCAAGCGCCAAGGGAACCGCTCTGAATGGCGTAGTAACTGTTCAACGTTAGCCTAAGCACCAGTATGTGCGAATACATGCAATTTCGTCGAAGCATTAATCGCTCAGTATATTCCGAGTGCAAAGTTAATGGCATCAGACTTGAAAGCATAACTGCGTACGAACACCCCGGCGTTTACCTCTCTGACAACTTGTCACGTGGAAAGCTGTCAGTGACTGCGTCATTAGTAATGCGAATGACCCTCTTGGTTTTAGCAATCGCAATTTCCCCCGTGCTTCAAGGCGCTTAAAATTATTACTTTACCAGACATTCCTTGGTCCTAAGCTCGAATACGCGTGGGCAGTTTATGATCTGGCTCATCGGACTCTAGTTCAATCCATAGAAGTTATTCAGAACGGATTATTCTATTTCAAGCCTACGTCTACACGTAACACCAGTCCTACATTCGTACCACGCCTATACATTCGTAACCTTGAGATCAGACGCAAAGTAGCGCGTCTTTGTTTATTTCACGAAGTATGACATCATAATTGAATAAGCCAGCCACCTATTTCGCAACCAGTGTATGTATCATCTTGTGTTGATCACATAAGTAGGCCAGCCGTTCCTCCTTGTCGCACTTACATGTTCCTGCATCTTTTAGCGAAAGCCTGTGTCTTCTATGGCCACTTTAGCCGACGCATTCTCATCCAAAACTACTGTAATCGACCATCTTTTGAAATTAGTCAAATACTGCTCTTTTAATGATGATGTTACGGCTTGCCTGTATTGTAATGTGATTACTTTACGCTTGAATGTTTATTTTGCGCTTTTTTACGGCTTTCGTTTGTTCCAATTTTGTTTTGAAAAACTGTTGTAGCCATGTAAAAACTGTTTACGTGATGCAAAGCGCCCAGCTATGAATTACATAAGAACATACGCATTTTTTAGAACACTGAAGTTCAATGATCTTTGTGAAGCACTTACACGGCCAGCCTTTGCACAAATCTTATGTACGCTGCGTAAAGAGGAAGTCGTGGCTTTCTCTGGGATGTGCCAACTTCTTACACCATTTCTAACGCGGCGCAGGCCATGGGTTTCAGATTAGCTCCACGCTTTCAGCTTCGGGCTTCTCCGGAAATGAGTTTTCAGATTGCCCCCGTTTTTCTGTTTTTGCCACAGACGAAAGTCATTTGAGCATCGCTGGAAATGGCTTCATCTTTACTCGCTGTCTCTCCTCTTCGCCTTCGTTAAGTGAGACGCGCTAACTCAATTCTAGAGAAAATTTTCTTTAGTTCAAAAAAGCGTCCTGCTTGGCTTTGAGAGCTCACGCGCTCGAAAGTAGTTTCTCACACCGGCAAAAGAGTGAACGCCCTCAAAATTGCTCTTTCGGCCTACCATAGGTCTGCTTGATTCGAAGGTTGTAGGTTCGCTCCCCACCGTACGTAAAGTTGTTGTTTCGTCCCTTTTAATTAATTTCAGTTTATGTCATAATTACTGCCCTACAGGTTGAAATTGAAAATTACAGATAATGTCCCGCATGCCTTCCTTTGCTTCATTGTCTGTAGGATTCATTAGGATGTGTCTAACAAAGAAACGAGCCCCGTGATCAATTCGTCATTTTTTGTTAAACCTACAACGATAGTAGTTACCACAATAACTCAAACAAGAATTCATTTTCAGAACCTTCGTAGATGTTCATCCATTCCTCGCGTGATCATTCATTGAAACAATTTGCCGTGAGACATAGCACCAAAACAGACATAAAAGATTACGGGATCTACTTCGCTGGTACGAAAATTTGTGGTAATATTTTGTTGGCGGTCCTTTTGTTCATCTTTTCATTTTGTGTTGTGCCTCATTTTTGAATTGCTATTTAACGCGATAGCGTGAAAGGGCTTCGTTCCGCAGAAATTCCTGCGTCGGCGTCGTTGTTGTGAGTGAAGAATCAGCATTGTCCATGAAGGAAAAATCGAGGCAGATGCAATAAAGAAATACCTAAAGTCCAATTACAAATTCAGAAAAAGAAAGATGCCCTCCGCCCACAGAACCGCGATGGGTCTGCAATTAATCTGGGAAAGGCATTCGAGCTAGCTGGTTCCCGTGCTCGAACCTTAAGCACATTTTCTCGGCTAATGTAGTATACAAGCATTGATTTCACTCAGTTATTTAGTTATTATTTATTTATTTATTTATTTATTTATTGATTTATTTATTTATGATGGATTTATTTTATTTCTTTATTTATTCACCTCCAGGGCCAATGGACATTCGATAGAAGAGTGGCTAGAGGATACAAGCGTTGTGGTCCATTTCTTAACTGTACGACATACTTCAAATAAAGTTAATCTAGTGAAGGAATATTCAAATTTCAGGAAGAGAAAGAAAAGAACTAAAATAAGGGTAACACAACAAATCAAGTAGTAGGGTGATTCCACGTAAGATCGAACAAACGATGGCTGGTCGACCTCTCAAATTTATTTCAAAATTTATATATTATTGCCTGATGAGTGGAAAGAAGAGATCCGCAATTTGTTTTGCCGCCAAAAATTTTTTCGAACCACAGGAAATCAATAATGACGAAGAGGTGGAGTGGAGCGCTCATCCACTCTGCTGTTTGGCCAACTTTCGTTATGAATTGCAGAAAATATATTAAAGTTAGGTAGCTGAAATTTATTTACCTAAATATATGTATGTTTTTGCTTCTGCTCAGGTATTTTTAGTTTTTATGTGTAGTGCAGATGTTTTTATAAAAAACCTCAAAAATGGCCCAATCGGCAAAATTTTCTTTACTTTGAAGGTCTTTATCTCAAAAAAGCCTTGTAGCAGAGCGACAAAAATTCTGCATTACGTTCTTCGCATGCTTATCTACCAAAGTGCCAAATCTTGTGTTTATATAACTTTTCAGTAAAGAGATGTCATCGGGCTAAGTTCAAGAAAACACCGAACAATGGAAACTTCTGACGACAATGAAAAAAAAAAAACCCATTTTTTAAGTTTCTTAAACTTTGTCCACTTATTCTCCTCCACGTCAGCTTTCACAATCATTAAAAACATGTTGCATAATGTCGTTGCACTAATAGTTACGGCCCCTCCAATGAGACCCTTAGGCAAGGATGGGCAATTCCGACTTCTTGACCAGCAAGTGTATAAAATGCAGGCAGGGTGAATTTCTTTTTATTAAAAGGTCAGCAGGTACCTAAAAAGGTGGCGCCGGCACTGAAGACGTTAATTTTGAAATTATTTGGTCACTGCAGCGGCCACGAGCGCGGAGCTACCGAGTAGGCGCGCGCGCACCCGAGATGCTCGTTGTAAGAGAGGGCGCAGTGAGAGCTCGTTCTCGCGTCCTCAGACCGATTGAGTTCGAAACAGCAACACCTCTCGGGTGACTTGAACGCACGTGCACTGGAGCTTCGCTATTCTATCCGCCCTCTGTTCGCATCTCAGCTAGGCGCTGATAACACGGCGGAGATGAAAGCAAGATGAAAACTCTATAAGGGAGCAATGAGCGCTCGCTTCACGCACGCTGCTGCCACAGAAACTGCGCTGCGCCAGTTGCGATCAGTGGAAAGCATGAACGTGGCGCTCCAGTGGCAAAGCAAAATATGGATTGTCAAAGGAAAGAAAAGCAAAACTATCGGTAACCGGATGCGCTTGTCTATATTAGATGTCGGCAGCAGACGGCGTGAACTGGCCGCGCGTTCGGTGCGCTGTTCACACTTCATTCGGCGCGGATAGTTCTTGTGCTTTGCTCTTACTCTACTCCTCCTGTGCGTCTCATGACGAGAAAGTATAGCTCTGATGAGTCTATTGTGGAGACTACCTTTCGAAGCACAAGAAGCTTAAAGGAGTACTGACACGAATTTTAAAAAATTTCGGATTGTTGCTCTAAATAAAAATACTGGTATCGAGAAACGTAAAACGACTATTGTGGTGCCTGGGAATGCATCCTATATATTTTAATTGGCGCCACTTTAAAAAGGCACTTTCGGTTTCGATATCGAGGGGGTGGCTTCTCAGTGTCGTTTCATAGCAGTGTGACGTCACGGAGATACAGAAATTCGCGACGTACTAGCGGGAAATCCGTCATCTGCTCGTGGTGCAATAGACAACGATGAGTGAATTGTCGTCCAGTGACCCTGACAGTGATTTATACGATTTAGGCTGCATGCAGGACGCAGAACTCGCGAACTCGGAGGAACTGTCTTGACTTGTCGGGATAATGTCCTTGCAGTGTGGCTGGCTTGCAAATGCTCAGCGACGAAAACTTCAAAGTCAAATTAAAATATTTTATACGTGTTCTCCGACTCCAGTGTGTGGACAGCGTGGACACTGCATACAAAAAATGTCCCTTTTGCGATGTCTCAAAATCGTGTCAGTATTCCTTTAATTATTGCAAAGAAACCAAAATGTCGCAGAGTTACCGACCTAGACATAAATGCTTTGAAGGAACGTTTAACGCCCGAAAGATCAGTGACTGTCAGTGAGACGGACTACTTGTGCTACGCGTGCTTTTGCTACCACTGCAATGAAAGATCTTCACGGAACGCACAGTTTAACGATGACATTCTTATGCCCCCTGAAAAAGAAATCGACGCAATTAACCAGATCACTGCGACTACCGGTGCACGTGCGTTCAAGTCACCCGAGAGGTGTTGCTGTTTCGAACTCAATCGGTCTGAGGACGCGAAAACGAGCTTCACTGCGCCGTCTATTACAACGAGCATCTCGGGTGCGCGCGCGCCTACTCGGTAGCTCCGCGCTCGTGGCCGCTGCAGTGACAAATAATTTCAAAATTAACGTCTTCAGTGCGCGACGACCTTTTAGGTACTGATGACCTTTTAAAAAAAAAGAAATTCAATCCTGCCTGCATTTATACCACTTGCTGGTCAAGAAGTCGGAATTGCCAATCCTTGCCTAAGGATCTCATGGAGGGGCCGTAATATTAGTGCAACGACATTATGCAACATGTTTTAATGATTGTGAAAGCTGACGTGGAGAGAGAATAAGTGGACAAAGTTAAGAAATTAAAAAATGGTTTTTTTTTTTAATTGTCGTCAGAATTCCATTGTTCGGTTTTCTTGAACTTAGCCCGATGATATCTCTTACTGAAAAGCTATATAAACACAAGATTTGGCACTTTGGTACTAAACATGCGAAGAACGTAATGCAGAATTTGTCGCTGGCTACAAGGCTTTTTTGAGATAAAGACCTTCAAGTAAAGAAAATTTTGCCGATTGGGCCATTTTTGAGGTTTTTATAAAAACATCTGCCACAAATAAAACTAAAAATACTTGAGCAGAAGCAAAAACATATATATTTAGGTAAATAAATTTCAGCTACCTAACTTAATATATTTTGTGCAATTCATAACGAAAGTTGGCCAAAACAGCAGAGCGGATGAGCGCTCCACTCCACCTCTTCGTCATTATTGATTTCCTGTGGTTCGAAAAAAATTTTGGCGGCAAAACAAATTGCGGATCTCTTCTTTCCACTCATCAGGCAATAATATATAAAATTTTGAAATAAATTTGAGAGGTCGACCAGCCATCGTTTGTTCGATCTTACGTGGAATCACCCAGTAACAAATGAAATAACGTCGTGCGCATGTAATTAAAAAAAGAAACATAACAGTTCCACGGGTACAATATATGTAACAAAGAAAAGAGTTATAACATCGCTGATCAAGCACGCATGAAATTCACAATCTTTAATTCACCGTTAGCGCAGGGAAAAAAGGCAATTTAAAAGTTCTCTGACGGGAGTTGGTTGTTGCGCGAGTTTGTATTCGACATGACGGAAAAGCAACTTTCTGCGTAGGGATCTAGGCTACTTATGCCCTGCCACGGTGGTCTAGTGTT
>NC_051178.1:59661411-59689861 GCF_013339695.2 Rhipicephalus sanguineus
GGCGTGCAAAGCCAGCGTAGGCCATAGGCCTTGGAATAAGTGGCTTTTCCTTTTGGGCACCCTGGCGTTCGGGTGTCCTGGAGCTTCTTTCCGACTCCATGGTGACAGCGCGCTCGCAAACGCTGCATGTACGTAGAGAAGCAAGCTCTGCTGCTGCGTTGTATTCGCCGTGCGATGGATGGCACACGCATGCCGGTGACCATTTGCAATAGATGCCCGCGGTTTCGTTGTGCCCCAACGGACGAGTAATGGCTGATCGGGCTCTTCGCTATGTCAAGTTTTTTCCATCATTTCTTGAGGTACGATCATCAGCATCATCATTGTTCACTTATTAAAACTCCTTTCATATATCGCCTCGTTGCACGCTTAAACTACAATGTGGGGAATATGAGAGTGCTGTGTTAGTAAACGAGATTGATGAGTGCATCGGAACGCGGTGTTATGCAGTATCAATTGATGCGCAGTAAGTACGAGCAGCGAGAGGGTTTATAGTACAAATGCAGGCACGGTGAGGGCCGAGCGCAGCAAGGAGTGTGCTTCGGTGTCAGAGCACCATATGAAATTCCCTCCACAGAACATGAGCAGAGAGACTCCGTTCTTTTTTGTAGCGTGCCTAGCCGGAGCCGATTTCGCGTGGATCCTCCTGAGCCGTGCTGCGCATGCGCGAGGATCAGTGATGTCACACAGCTGGCTCACCGGAGCCGGCATCTCACGCGCTCTCCGCCACCGCCGCGCGCGATTCGCCGCTGCTGGTCTGCGCATTCGAGAGGAGTGACGTCGTAGCCATGGCAGACACACTGGCGCCGGCGCGCGCGCAGCTATTCGCCTTCGCTGTGCAGTCGCCGTCTGACACTGCGCTGGAGCCGCTTGATAGCGCCTTTGACTGGCGTTTGCAGGTGGGTAACGCCATGGGGAAGGAGAGCGCAAATGCTGCTCAACGGCGCAGAAGAGCCGAGAAGCTTATCTCATCGGATGCCGAAGTAGTTGCCCGGCAATTATAGCGGTTCAGCGTACGAAGAATGAACAGAAGAAGGCTAATAATCCTAGACAATCTGGAAAGCTAAGAATAATCAGCTGAACCTTTGCTAACGCTACGTATATCCTGGCATAGCCGAGCTAAGCCACTGCAAATTTTTTGTGTGTGTGCATTGGGATGCGCCATTGAATGAACGACATTACGTAATATCGAGCTTGTAGCGGAACTCTAAGCCGTTCCATGTATTGCCGCGACCACATTTTAATTGCGCTCTTTTTTCTCGCCTGTCAGTTCCGCGTTCCCAACTTATTCAGGAATTTTCTGGTAGATTTCGTTATTTTTTGTACAAGTGTTTTTTGTGAGAATGCTCTTTACGAATCAAGTCGCCCGAACCCTTCGAGCACTCGCATTTTTATGTAGATATTACATATAAAGCAGAAAAATGACTAACATGATGTTTGATCCTAGTCTCGCTTTTCATTTCCTTTTTTTTCACCGGCCGCTCATAACACCCGCCGAAAAATATTTCTGGGTGTACGCCACTGTTGCCCATGACTGCAACACCCATCACTGGCATGAAGGTCGAGCCATAAAAGCCAGAATTTCCTCATGTAGCTTTTGGACGGGAATTATGTACTTCTTCCAGCGGCCGCACTGCTGCCTGCAGCTTTATGGTTGCTCTTGTCGGGCTAAAATTAATTGCCGGCACCCGCCTATACGACTATAGGCGGGCGCAAGAGCCGTGAACTGTACGTGCGTTGCGGCAAACGCGGGGTACGGCGCAAACCAACGCGCCCAACCTGCGTGGAAGGCGATGGGACCGGTCGCCACTATCGCAGCTCTGATCGCCTCCCTCAGATTCTAAGCGTGCAGTGCATTCGCACTGAACAGTAGTTGCCGAGCAAGGCGGCTGTCCGACGACTTGATCAGGACCGAAAGTGCTCTCCTATACCACTCCTCTGCCATTTCTTTCTTTGTCGAAGTTTCTGTTATACTGCTTCTGTAGCTGAAACACAGAACAGTAAAAAGAAAGAAACGATCACATAGTAATAATTGCAAGGACCTAAAAAAAATAAAAATAACGAAAGAAACGCAACCGCGTTTGTTCGTTTTGTGAGGTCATGTTGTGAACAGCTCTCCATGCGCCATGCCACTCTTTAGTTTGACCTTGGCGTCCGAGTCTGGAGAACTCCCGACGTTATGACCGAGGGTGAATGCTCACACAGCGTGAAGGAAGTGCCTTTCGCACTTATGTCGCCGCTCTGCGAAAGTTGAAATATGCTTCACATGTTCTTTCTTTTTTACCATTTTCTCTTTTTCAACACGCAGCCCTTTCGTTATGTATGGTTGTGTTGGGTAGCGACATGCGCGCGCAATACTTTGCGAGCATGAATGACCAACGCATATACTGGAATACGTATAGAGCTAATCTTTAGTTACCGCCTTTCATAACGTTTTTACCTCGTGGTACTCGTTGTTACTGCTTTTTTAAGATAGATGTGCCAACTGTCACCAGTTCGCACGTCACTAATTAAAGCGACAGCGAAGTTGGGGACAGGTCAGTTCGTGCAACAATGTCAACGACGCAATATACAGGGCAGCAGGCGGCAATAAACAGCGTGAGCGCTTTGAAACTTTTCGAGAATCGGCAGACAACGGGTTATCAAACTCTCTTATGAAACGAACAAGGTCGAACCACAGCCCTGCCGCAACATGTGGTGCTCGCGTCTGCGCCATTTTAATCACCGGTACCATAGTTTCCTACAATATTTGCTAGAGTGAACTGTGGCGCTGCGGTCGTTCAGCCACCGTGGGAATGATGGGTACGTACATGGATTCGACCAGTCTTCGCACTTGTGGCTTTGTTTATTGCTGTGTTTTGACTTTGCTTTCGGATAAAAAGAAGGCTCGTTGTGAACGTCGTAAGCTAATTTGAATTGGTGGTGTTGAAGCAGCACTGCCGAGCTTTTGCTGAACTTCGCCTTGCGACAGAGCGGCTGCAGGCCACACGGAGCCGAAAGAACGAAGCTTGGGCAAATCCGTGTACCATCATTCGTACGCTGCTGAAGCGTCATGCGTTGCATCTCCCACAGACACTATAGCGCCAGATTTCCTTATATAGGGTACACTGTACTATTATAAAACTCTATGATCGGCATCGTTTGCTTCCGCAGAGTACATATTCGCACTGTGCGAGCGCCGAGCAACAACGCGCGCGCCTCGTGTAGAACCACATGCGCGGCGGCACCGCGGACGGCGACCTTCCGCCGCAGCCGACGGGGCCGCGCCGAAAGAGCGCTGCAGGGTCGCCGCGGAGTGCCCTCGATTGCCTCGGCGGCGGGTGCGAGGGGCGTGCGAGCGAGCCGGCCCGTCGACCCGCCGCTGCTGCTTGCACGGTCGAGTGCACGCGAGCTCGCGTCGTCGTCGCCGATGCGTGCCACCGTGCGTGCGCGGGCATGCCTCGGAGGCCGTGTCGCCCTCCCCAAATGATTCCCCTCCCTCCATCTGGTTGCGGCGCGGAGCTCGCGCGTCCTGCCGCATGTTTTCGTCGGTCGCGTTTACGGGCGCCCCCGGGTATGCGCGCGAGTCGCGCAGCACGGACGACGACGCCCTAACGACGCCCGCCCTCGCTGCGGCCGTTCCTTAGTCTTCTGGTCTAATCACTTCTTTTCTTTTTCTCTTAGCACGCGCGTAATCTAAAGGACTGCTTTGGGACTGTTTGGCCATTTTGTTATGGGCGTTTCACGGTGTTGCTGTCTCGCTTAAATTTTTGGTCTGATTGTTGTGGTTGTTTCTCATATCTGCGATTTCGGGGCAGCCGGTTTGCGCAGTAACATAAAAAGGCGAGAAGGAAAGAAAACTTTATTTGAAGAGAAGACGACCATGGTAGTATCAGTTAACGAACTGTCAGCCAACGTCGCCATTTAAAATAAGGCATTTCCCTTATCTCATATATGGGTCATTTCTGAAGGTGACTTGACGTCAGGATTCGAGAAATATATGGATACAGATCTCTTAGAATGGCTGTAATATGGACACCGATGTTGAAGTACAGAGTTTTTGCTGCGCAGTTATGTTTCAACACATGGTGACCGCATGGGGTGTCTCACGAAAAAAAAAAAATGCATAAGACGAGACACGTCTGCGTAATTTACCCGATCAAAGTCTGATTAATCACAATAGGAGAAAAAATAACGCGAGTACCATTTAGCAATGACACAAACTGTTGCAAACTTTTAAAAAATGGATGTGGGCTGAAGGCAGTGATGTGCCGGCCGGGCAGCATGCGGCCCGGGAGCCGCGTGCTTGAGACCCATGTTCTAGAAACTTCCCTTTATGAGAATTCCGTATGAATTTCCTTGTGGCTCCGTGCTATATGCAATTAAACGGGTGGTTGTCACTCATGCATTTCACAACTCTTCCGCCACCTCGCGGGATTCCGCAGAGCTCATTTGCAACGTTCATTCCTGGGTAAAATTAAGCTGTCAGTCACTACAAAGTCCCCTACGCATCATGTTCAGGCTCACAGTCTCTTCCCTTATGTGAGGACACCTCCTTCTTGCTTTGTTTTTTTTTTTTCTGCCCCTTCCTACTGCCTGCTTGTAGACAGCAAATCGGGGGAGGCGCAAGGAACTTTTTTTTCCAATATATATAATGTTTATATTAGCGGCGAGAAAGTACGGCGCTTCGAACCAAAGCCAGCTGTACGACTTTCTTGCAGTGGCGAAGGACAGGCGCACAGTGATTTTGTCCGTGGAGCTCGCCCTTAAATTGTAACCGACTGCATAGGCCACTGTAATCATGGTGCCCCGTAAAAAAAAAAAAAAAAAGTCACAGTTTAGCCGCAAGGGCGAAGCAATGAATGCGATAGCAACAAATTAAATTGTTATACGAAGTATAGGCTAGCATCTCACTCCTTTAGTAAGCGCGGCCGCTGCAGCGAACGAAGAAACCTTCGTGCTGTCTGTGTCATCAACGAGAACTTTGTGATGAGAGCACAACACGTGCAAAGCGAGAATACACCTACAGATCGTCTGTAGAGATACGGGACATGCACGGCGTGTGCGACCACGCCCAGTCTGTCAAAATACGCGTTTTCTGCCGGACCCACGCAGTACCCCTCCGCCTCCCATCACCATGCGCCTTTCGCGCGACGGAGACGTTAGTGTCATCGCTGCTTGCTCGGCGTTCGTCGGCAGCGCTCCCGCTTTCACTCGCACATATGGCATACGACACGCGGGGCGATGTTATCGATTTGGGCTTGATACGGAACATGACGCCGACGCTAAAATGCGTCTTCAGTGTCCATATTGCTATCGCAATACAACGGACCGGTTTTGTTGTCGCGGCATCTTTTTACCTGCCGGGAATTCGCAGCAGGGAGTAACCGCGACGGTGCGCCTCGCCGGAAGGTGCGTATACACACACGCACGCGAAGCATCGCACTCGCTCTGCTGATACCGCCATCGTTCGCCACGGCACGAATATGCACGGCGATTCGGGTCCGCGTGCTGCGTTGCGACAAAAGCCTCGTGGACGCCATCTCGCATTGTCACGTACATAGGCGTTGCTCTGCCGTGACGGCATTCGACAGTGGTGCGATGCATAGTTTGACCCGGCGGTGGCGAGCGCAGGCCGCCGTCTCTTTCGTCACATCTGGGCGCTGCCCTCAGTCGCTGCTCTCACCTCGTTAGAGCAGAGGGCAGAAAACAGGGATACGTTTTAAGAAGTCTGCCAAGCTTCTTCTCTCCGGGTCACATGGATCTTTTATACTTTTCTATAGTTATTGCAATTCGTTCCTCGAGGCGTCACCTGCTACCAAAGCATCACGTGTGTCGCTCTGCGTACGTAGAAATGCCAGAGCGTTAGTCTTGAACTGAACTACGGGGTTTAACATCTGGGAACAGCATAATGGCTTATGAAGTAAGCCACAAAAGCCATGATCGGCGACGTACATACCTTCCATGGTTGACTTGGACTTGCCACACCCTCAGTTGGTGCGAGTTGCCCTCATAGTTATTCTGACAATATTTATTGATAAGCGCGGCGATTTGGGTGAGTTGGTAATGCTTGATGGCGGTTGCTAAACAGCGCTAAAAAGAAATGAAATGACAAAGACAAGGTAGACGTTATGTTGCTGCTGGTATATAATAAACGTTGGGTATATACACCTTTTCACAGGAGAGAAAAAACGCCGCCATGTTGGGCTGCGCGCGGGAGTACAAAGGCCGAGGTCACAGCCTCGGTGGTGCATTTTTGGGGGGTCACGCCTATTTAGCGCAGCCCAAAGAGAACTATGGCGGCGCGCAGGGAGCCGTCTGTGAATTTCCTTCTGTTTACGCATGGCTTAGCCACTTCGGTGAAAGTGCGAATTTTGCTCGGATAGCTTTCCCGTTTAACAAGCGCGAGGCATCGACGCTCACACAACAGTCACGCCCACCAGTACACATGGCTGACCTACGCCACCTACCTATACAAAGCCGCGCGAGACCCCCCCCCCCCCCCCCTCTCTGTACTGTACACGACTGCTGCCGTATATGTCCGGAGTCGACTTCTTCGGACGGCAGACCACTGCGGGACGTTTACAGTGGCAATGCGTCGGCATAGAACCGTGCAGCGCCTTACAGGCTTCAAATCCGGCATTGTCCAGCTTGGAATTCTTTGCACAAAACGCTTCGCACGTAAAAGCGGCTCCGGGAAGCATCCTGCTTACACGGAGCGCGGAGGCGACACGGCTTCCATGCCCTTGTCACTTCGGATGACCGCGAATACAATGGTACCGGGCACTGTGCAGTCCCGGGGAGCCCTTGCTGCTTGCTCAGAGCATCGGGTCGGACCGGCTCCAGCGTTCACAATGCTGCATGGTTTTACTGTATCTGAGCTCTCGGCCCGTAGGCACGACTGTAGCGACGGGGCATATAAGACAGGGGAGGGCTCTTTTCTCCCTCCTGCCGAGTGCGTGCGTGCCGAGAAGAGGCTCGCGCTATCTCGCGGGACGCAGCCGCGGCGACCCCCGCTGCGCAGAATGGAGTCAGGAGCCAAGGAGCTGTCGCAGGCCGCGGGAGAGCACGCACTTCCGCTAGCCGCCGGCGCTGGCGCCGAACGCCAGTGGGGGTGGGGCGGTGTCCGCCCGCCGCTAGGCCCGGACGTTATCGTGGCCGAAGCGAGGGCTCCAACGACTCAGCGAGACCACTGGCGATTCAGCTTTTCTCGCGCGCCTTCGCGACGCGGCGTTGCGCAGCCCCCCGTGAAAGCTGCGCGCGTGAGCGTCGGCGGTTTCCGGCCGTGGAATGGGCCCTGCGAATCGGGGTGCGATGGTCGGGGCCCGACGAGGCAAGCGCAGGCGTCGTTTCGTTCCGGTTTCCTTCTCTCAAGGCGGCTTACGAACACGGGGGATTAGGCAAGCTTCGCATGCACAGTGTATAAAGCAAGTAGCGAACTTATTGCCAAAATCAATAAAAGCTTTCACGGCAAATGACGGAGAACTAAGGTTAAAAATTGTGAAAATCGCCTTGATAAACTAAAGATGCGTCTTTAACTCAGCCAGCATCCGTATGTCCATGAGTGAAGAAATTCACACTTTGCAAAGTAGTGAGTGCCCCTTAGCGCACACACTGCAACATCTGTAAGTTGGCTTTCCCGCAAGAATGCTTTCCACACGAAACTTCTCGTTCCCAGCCTGCTATTCTCGCTCTATCTCACATGCTATCGAAGGTTCGCGAGCACCACAGAAGCTTTTCAAAAATTACTGTGGAAATGTAACTCTTCACTGTGGAAACTCTGGTGTAAAGAGAGAAACCAAAGAAAGGTAAGGCAGGCACGAGTGTCGAATGGAAATAAAATTGTTTGCCTGCTGGTTTGTGGTCGAGGCTGTTCGCGTGAAAAACGAACTTGCTCGCGCATGCGCAGTAGCCATTTTGCAAGGTGTCAATTCTAGAGGAAGAATGTCCGGAATAACAAGCTGGACCAATTAGTTTGAAATGCGCTTCTCAAACGCTTTTATTTCTAAAGATGAGAAAACGGAGAGAATATGAAAATTGTCGCCGATCGTCACGTCTCCTCCGCATACAGGGCGCCCCGGGGTGAGGGCGCCAGACGAGCCCGGTGTCGATAATAATTTAAGACAGAGATCTGACGATGTAACCGCGGGCGTAAATTAACTCAGTTTTTGTTGCGTGAAAGGAATTATTTTTGCCAATGAATCAAGAGGCAGAGGGAATTTGTGAAAACAGCTACAGCGCGGTCCGAAAAGCCTTGCGAAATTTCACGCGTATCTTGTATAAGCTGCGCGGCGCTGCATGGCTTCTTTCTTGGCCACTATAGGGAAACATCGAATGCCAGAAGTTCCTGGGTCAAGACAGGCAGCATATGACGTTTCGAACACAATGGACTCAGCATTGACGGATGACGTTGTTACGTTTAATTGAACTGTGATCAAGCATGAGCCGTGTTCACTGACAAGTTACAACACAGTCCATTCATGCACTTTATTTTTTTTTTTTCTGGGTGAATCTTAAGAACGTTCCGCAACAAAATTACGAATGAGTCTTACTGATTTCTAAACTGAGCTTATATTGTTTTGATTAACTGGCCATGGTTTACTGGTGACTACGGTGCTCGGCTGCGATGGCGGGATCGAATCCCGACCGCGGCAGCTGCATTTCGATGGCGAAATCCTAGAAGCACGTGTGCTTAGATTTAGGCGCACATTCGAGGACACTTGATGGTCGAAATTTTTGGAGCCCTCCGTTAAGACGTCTCTCATAACCATATCGTGGTTTTGGCGTTTAAAACACTAATAATAATAATTATTATTATGTTTATTATGTTGTGTATTATGTGTTATTATGTTGTGTGTTATATGTTGTGTGTTATGTGTTGTGTGTTATGTGTTGAAACACATGAACGCTTTGTTCATGCGTTTTCCAGATGTGATGTAGTGTGTCTTGCTACACACACTGTATGCCGTCCGACTGTTAAGCCTGTCCACTGAAGCGAGAGGTCTGCTTTTGTGTGACGCACACAGACAATCGTTGAAACCGCCGATAAACAATCGCCCGTCTACTATTGAATTTCGGTCGCTGCCACGTGCGGTTGTATATGCGGTGTACGAATGAAGCCGCTTGGTGACTGAGTATACACAGTCACCAAGTCGCCGGTACTATAGGTAGGTATGGGCAGTAAAGGTGTTCTAAGCGCTTACATGCTCACCGATCGCACAACTTGTATACTTGCGCACGCGAAACGCGCTCGCGCAACAGCATCCGCTGCGATTTCTATAGGCAGTGGCCCCTTTATTTACTTTGACATGCAGATAGTTCATTTCGTTCATGTATATCAGCAGCACGGGCACTCTCGCTTCTTTTCCCCTTGCAGGCGTGCTGTCGCAACACCATGCCAGGTAACCAGGCCCACGCCTCGTATGCGCGCAACTGATTCATGTACGCGGGCAGCAGTGGGAATGCAAGCACGTATGCGTGTAACTTAACCTAGCGTGCTTTCGTTGCGGCATCGCACGGTCAGCCTCACGCTGTGTAATTGCACCCATGTCTATGTTAGCCTCCGCGAAAGAGGCTTAGGCTACGATGCACCGAATATAGGTTTTATCGTAGTTTAGTGGTTTCTTATTAGCATAAACATGACGACATATTAGTGGGAAAAGATCTTTTTACATATGAGGGTCGCATATAGTCCGAGACTGCAGGAGGACACATAATGAAGAGTACATTGATAAAGAATGTATGAACACAGCGAGAAAGTGAAGATAATTAAAACAATCACGCATTCAAGCAATTACCAAAGCAAAGACGGCAACAATTTAGTGACGTGTATAGATGTAGTTATATTAAAATAGCTAACTCAGTGATAAGACATAGCATTACTTAACTAATGTAAGACAGTTTGAAAACCGAGTAGTGTTGTGATCGACCTCCCTGACATGGCGCCGCTTAGACGTGAGACGGTTGCTGGACAGCGCTCCCAGAGGTGAACCCAAAAGCGACAACAAAGCAAGCCGTACTTGGAATTTTGCGGCGCAGCCGCCTCTCCTCGTAGAACCCTTGGAACTTGCCCGACCGACTGGCGACCTATGAAAGGCTGTTTACAGTCAAAACGGCTTAAAAAGGGTGGTTATCTCGGTACGTCTCTGTTCGTCGGAGTGCCGCGGACAATGAGCCAAGCGACTGAGAACAGTCTGGGGATGCATTTCCCACGTTCTCCGTGGTGCCTAATACCGCTGTTTCTACAAGTCGTGGTCTGCGTGGCGCCGTTGACTCCTCATTGCAACGGATTACGGAATGGATTTCTACGTAGAACCCAACATCTTCGCGCTGCGCTGTGTCAGGCGCCTGGTGCAGTGTTTGTGCAGTGTTTTCTCCCTCGCCATGGTACGAACTGGGCGTGCCTCTCCCGCTTTCCCTGGGTTGGGAAGAAGGCGGTGTTTCACCCTCCCATATCGAGGGCGGAGGTGAAGAGCACATTTTGATTGGACAATCCTGGGTTCCATTGTTTCCCCAGCAAGGGATCCTGGGAAGACGAGGACTTTAAAACACGAGCGCAGAGACGCTCGAGATATGCTACGAGAAACATTGAAGTAGCACGCTACCTTGAACCTGTATATATAATGTAAATAAACACTCCTGTTAACCGCACCGGCTCCTCTCCTCGACATCTCCCCGGGACTTTGGCTGGCTCCGGTCTTATGGGCAGACCCCCGACTACATCAACTGGTTGGCAGCGACGGGATGTCCCATGCTTGACTCGGGCCTCAACGATATGGTGAGTGCTTGACTTTCTTTGAGTTTTGCCAGGTTTTAGCTTTTGAAGTTTCTAAAACAGTGTGTAATCTTCTGTGCGTATAGGGTTCGTTGTACCGCTACCATATGTCACAGCTATTCACCAAATTTTAGCTTTCATATTCTAAACCGGCAGTAACTTTAACGTATGTGTAGGCTTCGCTGATTCGCAACCTAACATTACGACAAGAAAGAAAGTCCTAACTCGTAGAAACCATGGAATTGGTAAAGAAGCTAAAGAAACCAGACCTCTTGCTACTGTGTGAAGAGCTGGGAATCGATGTGGAGAGAGGAGAGAGAAAGCCGCAGCTGATCAGGGCAATTCAGCAATGTGGTGCGGAGGATGACGAAATCGAGGAGTGCTGGGAAGTTATTGAAAAAAGGCAAAAAGAGGCCGAGGAAAACCAGAGAAGGGCCGACGAGGCCAGGAGAAATGAATCGATGCGTTTAGCTTTACAGACTTCACAGGCAACAAATAACACGACTAACGGGAGAGCTGAAGCCGACAGGAATATGAGAGATCTCATGGAGCCTTATAAGATCAATGACGACATGGGGTTGTTCCTCGTTAACTTCGAAAGACTCTGCGAAAGCCATGAATTCCCACGTGAGAGTTGGCCGCGGAAGCTTATAGGTGTTCTCCCTGGCGAAGCTGCCCAAATAATCGCAAGGCTAAGAAGAGAGGATGCCAGCGACTATGATAAAGTCAAAGCGGCCTTGTTAAGGAAATACCGGCTTTCTGCCGACGCCTTCCGCCGCCGGTTTCGTGAGGCAGCTAAGAGAACAAATGAGTCGTTTCAGGAATTCAGCTATAAGCTCAACGCTGACTTAGTTCAGTGGCTAAAGGGGGAGAACGCATTTGGGGATCACGACAAGGTAGTTGAGGTGATCTGCCTGGAGCAGTTCTATAGTTCGCTAAGCGCCGAAATGCGCCTGTGGATTCAGGACAGAATAGGCGAAGGAGACTTGGAGCGCGCTGCAGAGTTGGCGGATGAGTTCGCCGCGCGTCGTGAATCAGAGAGAGCGCGCAGTAAGCCTTCCTCTCAATTTCACAGAGAGGACAGGAGGCAACCCTTTCAAAGTAGGGATAGCGAAACCATGAGGCGAGAACCTCCGAAAGGTGCATCTGCCGAGACCGACACCGCAGCGAGCGACTTGAAAAACGAGAAAAAGAAAGAGAAAGCGTTTGAAGCAAAAAGGCAGATCGTCTGTTTCCGGTGTAAAGAACCTGGTCACGTCTCGTCTGGCTGCCGAAAGCCCAGAGCTGTTTTTTCTTTTTCAGACAGCAGCGATGATAATTTGGAGCTATTAAAGCCCTACCTTTACGAGCTAATGGTCAACGGAAAGTCATGCCAGGTACTGCGGGACTCGGCCGCAACAATGGACATTGTGCATCCCTCGTACGTGAATCCTGAAGACTTCACTGGGAATGCGCGTGGATACGGCAGGTAGTTGAGGAAAACAGTGTGTGCCTGCCGATAGCCCGCGTCGAGATTGAGGGACCCTTCGGACTGCTAATTACGGAGGCCGCTGTGTCACAAAATCTGCCAAAGCATTATCCCTATCTTTTTTCGAATCGTTCGGATATGCTTCTAAGGAAAAAGGGCCTTTGTTTTAGTGACCATACGGTCCTAGCTCTGACGCGTTCGAAGGCTCGCGAGATCGCGGCTGAGCTAAAGCGCAGCGAAATTCAGGGAGCAGAAAGCGCTACTGATCAGCCGGGTGAAAGCCACGACCAAGGCGCAGATGTCGAGACATCCGAGTCGCAAGAAACCATGATTGCGGAGGAACAAGAATGTAACTTGGTACTGCCGCATTCGGAAGGCTTTTTAGATCTTTTGAAGGTAGATAGAGATCAAATAGCTGCGGAACAGGAGGGTGACATCTCTCTACAGAGGTTAAGTGAACAACTCGAGAAAGGAGTAGCTAAGAAGAACGTTAGCTTCCGTCGCCGTGAAGGGGTCTTGTACCGGCAGTACAAAGATAAGAAAGGGGTGCAGTATGACCAGCTTGTTGTCCCCGCAAAGTACAGAGATCAAATTCTCCACTTGTCCCATGGCAAAGGTTGGGCTTGTCATTTAGGAGTAAAGAAAACTAAGGGCAGGCTACTGAGGGAATTTTATTGGCCAGGGTGCTTCCGAGACGTTAAGAGCCATGTTGAAACCTGTGAAGCGTGTCAGAAGGTAGGAAGCCTCACGAAACCAGAAAAGCCCCAATGAAATTGGTGCCAGTGATAACGGAGCCGTTTAGGCGCTTAGTCGTTGATGTAGTAGGACCCCTTCCCACGACTAGCTCGGGTTACAAGTACATATTAACGATGATTTGTCCTGCGACCAAATTTCCCGAGGCTATCCCATTGAGAGAGGTTAATTCAGTCGAAGTAGTCGAGGCTTTACTTGCCGTCTTTTCCCGACTGGGTTTCCCCGCAGAACTACAGAGTGACCAGGGAAGCGTTTTTACGAGTGCTCTCACTACTACTTTCCTAGAACGTTGTGGCATTAGCATCATCCACAGTTCCGTAAGGCATCCGCAGAGCAATAGTGTTGAAGCATGGCATGCCGTCTTAAAGAGAGTATTACGGGCTCTGTGCTATGAACAAAAGAAGGATTGGGAGGCCTGTTTGCCGGCCACTATGTTTGCCTTGAGGTCAGTGCCTCATGAGACCACAGGGTTCAGCCCTGCTGAGCTTGTCTACGGGAGATCTCTTCGATCGCCACTTCAGATGGTGCGTGAGGCATGGGAAGGGCGTGAAGAGGACCCGACAGTGGTTCAGTACGTATTAGAACTACTGCAGCGTCTGCAGTCCTGTCAAGAACTGGTAGAGGCAAACACGAAGGCCGCGCAAAGTAAAGCAAAGCTGTACTATGACCGAAACGCTAGAAAACGAGTTTTCCGCGAGGGCGACAAGGTGCTTTTATTGACAGCTTCACGAAAGAACAAACTAGAAGTTCTGTGGGAGGGACCAGCCGAGGTTGTAACGAAGCTGTCGGACACGAACTATGCGGTTAGGATACCCGGCCGACGCAAGGAGACGAGGATATATCATGCGAACTTGATGAAGCCCTATCGAATGCGTGAAGCTGTAGTTCAGCTCCTTCTAAACGCTCCCTGAGGAAGTGGAAACTCAGTTTGGCTATCCAATTGCTCAGTCTGCAGTTCCTCTTGAGAAAGTCTTAGAAAAGATAACCCAGGACTCAGATCTTGACGCGGATCAGCAGAGTCAACTTCGAGAGCTTCTATGGGAGTTTGAGGACTGTTTCGCCGATCGTCCAGGAAGGACTAGCTTGATCGAACATGATATTGAGCTGACTTCGAACGAGCCCATCCAATGCAGGCCGTACCGGGTCTCCCCTAGACAGAAAGAGATCTTGGAAAACGAGCTGCAGCGTATGCTGGAGTTGGGGTTGATTGTTCCGTCAGACAGCGAGTATGCGTCGCCGCTCATATTGGTCGAGGCTCAGGGAAAAAACCCGAGACCCTGTATAGACTATCGCCGTCTGAATGCCATTACGCGCGATCAGAATTACCCGATCCCTAATCTGGAGGACCGGGTGGAGACAATTAGCAGTGCTGAATATGTATCCACATTGGACTTGACTAGGGGCTACTGGCAGGTGCCTTTGACCGAGCGAGCTAGTCGATATGCCGCATTTACCTCTCCTATGGGTACGTTTCGGCCCCTTGTCCTTACATTCGGCTTGAAGAACGCACCGTTCTGTTTCTCCCGACTAATGGATCGCGTCTTGAAAGGCACGCAAGCTTATGCGCTTCCCTATTTAGACGATATCGCTGTCTTTTCTCGCACCTGGGAAGAACACTTGGGTCACCTCAGGGATGTTCTCGGACGATTGCGCGCTGCCGGCTTAACACTTAAAGGCGAGAAATGCCAACTAGGTAAAGCTGAGGTCAGTTACTTGGGCCACATTGTGGGTCGCGGATACAGGCGCCCCCCTGAGATAAAAGTAGCCGCAATCTCAGAGTATCCGAGGCCGCTAACGAAGACTGATGTTCGTTCATTTTTAGGGCTAACCGGCTACTACCAGCACTACATCCGCAACTTTTCCGAGATCGCTAGCCCTCTCACCGACAGTCTGCGAAAGAATGAGCCGGTGAGGGTAGCGTGGAATGAGGAAAAAGAAAAGTCGTTCGTCACGCTCAAACAAGCGCTAATCGACAAACCGCTCTTAAGAGCTCCAGTCTACGAACGCCCGTTCATTCTGCAGTGTGACGCAAGTGACCGGGGGATGGGTGCAGTGCTCAGTCAGAAGAGCGATAATGATGAAGAGCATCCGGTATTATTCGTGAGCCGAAAGCTAACGGAGCGTGAGCGGGCGTACAGCACATCGGAGAAAGAATGCGCCTGTTTAGTATGGGCTGTGCAAAAACTGCAGTGCTATTTGGCAGGGTCGCGGTTCCTCATAGAAACTGACCATTGCCCATTGACCTGGCTGCGTAACATGTCTGCAAAGAACGGCAGGTTGCTTCGCTGGAGCCTTGCAATGCAGGAACACGCCTTTGATGTAAGGTACAAAAAAGGGCGCGATAATGGCAACGCTGATGGGCTCAGCCGTGGCTTTCCAGTGTAATGCCAAATCAGTTTTACGCCCCTTGCACCCTGTGTCCTTCTTTTATATATCTTGCATCTATTACTCCTTTCATAAATCCCTCCTTTTCGTTTTCGTGTCGTCCGTAGCAGCTGAG
The DNA here is from genome assembly GCF_013339695.2 of Rhipicephalus sanguineus. Taxonomy (NCBI): domain Eukaryota; kingdom Metazoa; phylum Arthropoda; class Arachnida; order Ixodida; family Ixodidae; genus Rhipicephalus; species Rhipicephalus sanguineus. Next base: position 59,676,883 of record NC_051178.1, read on the forward strand.
TGCTTTAAAGGCTGTGACTTTCTCTGGGAAATTATACCAAACGTTAGGCAGTTGATTTTCTTCGCACATAGTAGCTCTGTGTTTCTTGGCTTTATCATCTGATTCATGATTTTCACGAAAAAAGGTACGATGGTAAATTTTGAGGGAATTTTTATCTGAGAATATAACCTGGCATTTCTCGAGGTCAGTTGAGTGCTCTCCGTTTGTTGTTCCTCGGGTTTTGCTTGGTTCATTTCCGGCGCTTGCAAGCCTTCGTCCAGGTCCAAAGATGGGGTTCCGCCTACGTCAACGAATTCAAAGGAGGAAGCCTACGGTCTCTGCGGAGTGCTTTGGTGCTGCATTCCCTTCGAGACCTCTCGTGGCGGTGGACGGGCTGTTGTGATCGACCTCCCTGACATGGCGCCGCTTAGACGTGAGACGGTTGCTGGACAGCGCTCCCAGAGGTGAACCCAAAAGCGACAACAAAGCAAGCCGTACTTGGAATTTTGCGGCGCAGCCGCCTCTCCTCGTAGAACCCTTGGAACTTGCCCGACCGACTGGCGACCTATGAAAGGCTGTTTACAGTCAAAACGGCTTAAAAAGGGTGGTTATCTCGGTACGTCTCTGTTCGTCGGAGTGCCGCGGACAATGAGCCAAGCGACTGAGAACAGTCTGGGGATGCATTTCCCACGTTCTCCGTGGTGCCTAATACCGCTGTTTCTACAAGTCGTGGTCTGCGTGGCGCCGTTGACTCCTCATTGCAACGGATTACGGAATGGATTTCTACGTAGAACCCAACATCTTCGCGCTGCGCTGTGTCAGGCGCCTGGTGCAGTGTTTGTGCAGTGTTTTCTCCCTCGCCATGGTACGAACTGGGCGTGCCTCTCCCGCTTTCCCTGGGTTGGGAAGAAGGCGGTGTTTCACCCTCCCATATCGAGGGCGGAGGTGAAGAGCACATTTGATTGGACAATCCTGGGTTCCATTGTTTCCCCAGCAAGGGATCCTGGGAAGACGAGGACTTTAAAACACGAGCGCAGAGACGCTCGAGATATGCTACGAGAAACATTGAAGTAGCACGCTACCTTGAACCTGTATATAATGTAAATAAACACTCCTGTTAACCGCACCGGCTCCTCTCCTCGACATCTCCCCGGGACTTTGGCTGGCTCCGGTCTTATGGGCAGACCCCCGACTACATCAGTAGGTAATGATCCGGATTACTTGGTTATGGATGTTTTACTCAAATGAAGGAAAACAGTGACACCTATGACAACACTGTGGCATCTATAACAAGCAACGCTGTTGCAGTTGGAATGGCTGTGTATGAAGGAAAAATAGAGAGAGCTAAGCATTAAATAAAAAATAATGTCAAGCTTTAATTGGTGCACGGATTCCAAACGAAGCCTGTTCTTCACGACGCCGTTTGAGCGCAATACAAAAGATGCATATCAATATGTATTCCAAGAAATGACACGGAGTATCTTGCACAGTCAAGATTACAGCCTGTAACATCCGTGTTACTGTTGTTAAAACCGACTTTTGAGTGCCCTTAATGATCATCGACGCTGTTTTATAATTAAGAGTTATTGGTTCGCCAAAACTTTTTCAGCACCAGTTAACATCAATCAGTACGAAGTTCCTTGTTAGGAAGGGAATTGTGTTATCATCCCAAGATACAGAAGTGTCATCGACATACAAAATACAAAATACACAGCCGGGCATGCCGCTCGTGTAGATGCCACTGAAAGCTCAGTTTGTTGACGTACAGCGACTCAATATTCTGCGTGAATCCTTCCTGAAATATAGGCCTCAAGCGCGTTGAGATCTTGCACACGATCAGTTTTCGCTTTTTCATTGTTCCGCTCACGCGAGGTGTTCCGAAACCGATCTTTCTAAAACTGAACAAACACCGAACATGTACGGTATTGCGCGCCGTATTTCGACGATATGCCGCTGTCGGCGGCCAGGGATAACTCTCGGCTTGCTGTCTGGCAGCCACGACTCTGGCACGTCGCACGCGAGAAATGAGCCAGTTGAAGAACGGAAAACACGGTATGTGGCTGCCTCCGCCGCGGCCCCGCGGCGAGCTTATCGCGATTCCGCGTGTGCGCGGTCGGCACGCAGGCCTGCCCGGCCGCCCGTGCGCGTTCCGGCGGTGGTGAGCCTCCCTCCCTCGCCATCGCGACGCGCATCGCTCGCTCGGCGACCGGGCGGTCGTGCGTGTGTGCGTGCGCGCCTCCGCGGCGCTAGCTCAGCGCGACGGGGCGTTTTCGGGGAAGTCTGGCGCTCGCTGCGGGCCGCCGATTTGCCACTTCGCGTTTGCGCTTTCTTTTTTTATTTTCTTCTTGGCGTCGCTGCCACGGCCGGTGTCGTTTCCGTCCTCTCCCCTCCCGCACGCCGGCGCACGAGATGGGCGCTCGTCCCCGACTCGTGCGCGCCGGCTCGATCGACGGCGGTCCCGTGCCCCGACGTCGTTACTCCGTGCCCCCTTCTTCCTTTTCCTGCGTGATCGCGACGCCCCCTCCTCCCCCCACGCCCACTTACCCACCCTGCGCGCCCCTCGATTACCCCGCGTCGTTTCCGGAACGGCCTTTCGGTCCCGGCAACCGACGGCGACGCGCCCATAGCGTCGTCACGATTTCGGCGTCGCCGTCTGGCGCGCATAACGTCGGCGAGCTTGGAGCCGAGGTCCCTTCGCACTGGCCGTGAACGCAATCTCTATCTTCCCGCTCGGTCACGCGTGCTGCGGAGATGATCTTTCTTTATTATCTACGGCGTCGCAGAGAATGCGCCTGCTCGGCAGAAGCTGGCTAAACTTGCAGAAGCACGACTGAGGAATCAAAACTGCGACCTAAGGAAAACACATGTGGCAGAGCGCGGCTACCTTATTAGGCGGAAGCACTTTTGTACAATCAAGTGATATACAACGAGATATATCGTTGGCCTGTGCGCAATACCGGAGTTATCCAGCATTGACCAAAGCGAAGCTGTCGGGACACACAATGCGACTCAATGAACCGGAATTAGATGCGGATATGTACACGAACACGCACACACACACACACAAAAGGAGCGAATATGTCAACGATACACGGAGAGCCCATTGTTCGCAGTTCTGTAGAGGTTATCGTTGAGTATTACACTTCTCGGAAACAAACGTTTCTAGCAAAGAATAATCCCCAGCCGCGGTACGCGTGACGTCAATTCTCGTCGGCGTGCGTTCGCAAACGTCTAAAGATGCGCCATCAGCTCAAAACTATTTGAAGTAATCAATCGATCGGATTTCTTTGTTTCATCAGAATCGCAGAGGAGCGGCGGTTAACAGGCTGTTATTCCGCAGCTTAATTGACAAGCCCAGCCCCAAACCCCAGGGTTAATTCACAGCAGTAAAAACATAAAGTTAGTGGTTACGTCACCAAGATAACCGTGTAAATAAAGGGCATATTGGTCAAGTAGCATAACACGAATTAGTAACACAACGCGACGGTCTCTATTATGTATATTATCATGCGCTCACGTTAACAAATTTCAAGAGTAACTTGCGCAAAGTGAAAAAAGACAAGTGAAAATTAATGTAACCATAATGGTTTATTATAAGCATAACAAGGTATAGCACAGGCGTTGCATTCCCAAGTTTAGCCGCGCTGTTCACCTTCTATGCTTCTCCTTGTCTTGTAAAAACTGCATATCGGAGTAATCACATATACCGAGTTCAATTGAGACGCTTCCCTCATTTCTTTTTCTTTTTTTCTTCACATATTTATTTTAGCACAATTTAAGTACTATACACACATTCTAATACAAAATGGCCACATACAAGTGCAGGTGACATTTTACCCCATGTGGATAGCATGCAGGTATATTTATTTAGAAGAGAAGTGTTTCCTTGCTCTTCTTAAGATCGTGTTGTAACACATCTGCACGGAGTGTGAATGGTGAACGGCGTAGCGACGTAAAGCATATGCTGCACGGTCTCTTAAGAATCGGCTTGAATACATCCTCGCTAGTAGTTTTCCATTATATATATTACCACCTTCTCTAAAGACGATGATAAGAAAATAGATGACGAATACAATATCACCCTCTCGAATGGCTATAGATCCGGCGACATGCTCTCGCTTCGACGACTCACATCGCTTCAAGCCTCCATCTTTCCCTGAACAAATCGATGTCCATATATGTTTAATTGAGTTTCTGCTACCGGATGCACACAGTGGAACAGCCTCTACCGCATGCGCTTTATAAGTGCCGTTCGCGGCCGAAAGCAGCTTTTGGAAGCTCGCCTCCATCGAGGAATAGACCCCCTCATTCTGCCGGCGGTCACTGGTTCAATGAATGTGCGCCATGATTATATATTTTCCTCGCGTTGCTTTGAGCGGAACATCGTGATACCCACAGGCGTGCGCATGGGGGGGGGGGGGGGGGGGGGGCGCAAGGTCAGCCCCCACACATTGACATAATAGGGAGGGGGGGCGCAATGTCAGCGCCACGCACTGACGTAATTGGGAGGGGGGCCGCTGCGACGAACCTTCGCCCCCCCTGAAAGGGAACCCTGCGCACGCCTATGGTGATACGGATACCAGGCATTGAAGGATTCCGATACTGTGTTTCTCGTGAGCGCTTCGCGAATATAAGTGCTATAAGCCCCTAAATTTATTTGGATGGCACCATGGCTGGGCAAAGATACTTTCAAATTGTATCGAGATACGATACAAGATACTCAGGCAAGAAGTATTGGAGATACAGATACAAGATACTATCGCAATAATTGTATCCGATACGATACTTGCCAATTGTATCTTAAGATACTTCGATACATTCGCAAATCTGTCTCCCATAACGTATAGTAGCGACCGCCTATGCATGAAAAGGTTTGCTTGAAAAGTCTTTAATGTGACCAATTTCGTTTCATTTTAATGAAATGTCTGTTAGTATCTCAAAAGTGTTGTCCATCTTGCTCAACGTGCATTAGCTTACTTCCGACAGAACTTATTGGGGTTTGTTTTGGCTGCTTAACAGGACAGCTCTTCAATGACAGCGGCTCTTGCTTGACATTTTTGTAATTGATGGGAGTCGCTGCTCAGCTTGCCGACCAACTAGTGGGTCGCCATCTAATCACAAGAACTTCAAAAAGAAGCCTTCGCACGATGGCGTAAATACCCGTGTGGAGTCTTACCTTGTCTATTAAAGACCGTTTATGCAATACGAATCACCGGTGTACAGCAGCAACAACGCTGCTAGCGACATTTTTTTGACGCATTGTATACTTAAAGCTCATAAAACTGCAGGGACATTTCATATTATACTTACCTGCTGGCGTAAAGAATTCGCTATCAATATGTTCACTAACGTACAATCTTTTAACAATTTTTCTTCTACGAGAGAACCTGTGCACCCCAAAAATGCCTAATACGTATTGTATTGTCACGCGGTGGTGACGATGAAGAAGGCGGCAATCAATCTGGTAGAGACGAAACTGCTCACTGGGCAAGCTTGTGCCCAGAAAACTACGTAACTCGAAGTACAAGCAAAGCACGCTGTACACTGATAGCGGCAATAAAAGTCGTCGGCCTTCGGTATTCTGATCATCGGCGGAACGCGTGGTCTTTTATACATCAGCGATCGAACCTTCCAGCGTTACCGCTGGTGCTCGCGTAAGCTCCCGAATGAACTAGAGTGCTCGCGCCCTGCGAATAATTTTAATAATAATTGGTGTGGTTTTGCATCACAAAACCACGATATGATTATGATGGACACCGTAGTGGAGGGCTCCGGAAATTTCGACCCCCTGGGGTTCTTTAAAGGGACACTAAAGGGAAACAATGAATTGGTTTAGATTGATAAAGTGTGCTCGGAGAACTCTAGTTTATTTCACCACCATAGGTTTATTATTAGAGGAGAAAACCAAGTTCAAAGTTTCATTTTTAAATTTCGCGCCGAACTTTGAAATCCGTGACGTAAAAGATTTTCAAGAGCATTTAACGTATTTTGGCGCCACTGGCTCGACGAAATTTCCACAAACTCGCTATGTAAAGTCTCTGGCCCCCTCAGAGGACAATGTACTTCGATTTAACCGATTAGGAACTACGTAGGCCCAAGCAGGCGCCGTCAAAAATATGTGACGTCACGGCAAATGGTGCGGGAATTCCAAGGTGGCGTCGCCACCTGTATTTTCTTTTTGCGCGTTTTCTCGCTTATTAAGCGTCTTCTCGCAGCAAGCGTGGTGTTTTTGGTATCGTGGAAGACTACTTTACTAACGCGAGACAAATGGTTTTGCTCTTTAGTGTCCCTTTAACGTGCACCTAAACCTAAGAACAATGGCCTCTAGCATTTCGCCTCCACCGAAATATGGCCGCCGCGGCTGGGATTCGCGCGTAATCTTAACGGAACAATCTGAAACCATCGCGAAGATTTTGAAACATTGCGGCGCGGCTTGAGCCGAGCGCTGCTAATATTTCTTTTGCGGTTTAAACCCGATCACACCAAGATAAAGAAATAAGAGCGCGTGGCAGTGTACTTGCTCAGATCGTCGCAGGACACCGCTGCTTTTCACCTATTGCCGCCTATATCTCCGAGAACCTGGCGATTAGTAATAGTAAAAAAAAATTAGAGGGGCCTCAGAAAGAAAAACAAATATACGTAAATAAAATAGAAAAGCCGTTCTGTGTCAAACATTCATCGTGAATAAGTATTGAAACACGATACAGGCGGCACCCTTAATAGGTATGACAATTAAGCATGAAGTATCGTCAACTTGCTTGTTAATGTAAGACAATACATAGACTTAGTGCCCATGCAAAATTCACTGAAACGGCTCGCTGGGACGCTCATTAGAAAAACGGATCATTTAGTATAGCAATGTTTCTCAAATCCCCTTCCTAACGACTTTAAGATGGCTCCTAATTATTTCCATTATTATAGTGCAAACTCAATTTCGCTGTTTTACTAAGCAGTAAGCAGGATGTTTGGTACTGTATACTCAGTTCGCACCCATATAATTACATAGTTGTTTTCAAAATCGCTTTGGCAGAACAGTAAACTCAAGTGAAACATAAACGTGTAAACAGTAGCAGAAATGAAGCAGACACTTCAATGTAAGAATAAGGCAGAGAGGTTATTTTGCCAGCACGTTACAAGAGACATATTGCTGTGACCAGACCGAAGAAAAAAAAAAACAGTTCAGAGCCCTAGGTAATGTACGGGATACAAGAGAAGGACAACAAGAAAGCACTTGTGCGAACAATCAAATTATGATTTTCAAAAAATCTTTCAAGAAAGATAGCAGGAAGATAATAATAATAATTGTTAGGTTTTAACTTGCCAAAACCACGATGCGATTACGAGGGACGCCGTTGTGGAGGGCTCCGAAAATTTGGGCAACCTGGGGTTCTTTACCGTGCACCTAAATCGAAGTACATTGGCCTCAAGTATTTTCGCCTCCATCGAAAATGCGACCGCCGCGGCCAGGACTAGCTCGACAGCAGAAAGAAAAAGTTAGGGTACACGAAAATATGCCCTGTTAGGTAAATGCTTGCTCTATTAGATCTAGCATCGGTACTATTGGTGCTATAATTAGGATCTTATTTGCACATAAATCAATCTCATGTAAGTTTAACTTACATCCACAAAATCCTTCATATCGCTGATGTGTGGACGCCATGAGACGCAAAGCAACCCTATGCTTCAGATTTCGTAACGAACCACCACGCAGGAGAGCGGCATCAGAATATGCGCGATCATCGCCGCATGCGTTGTCGTACGCGGCGCTGGACAGTGGATCAGAAAAAGTAAAAAGAAAAAATATCGAGAAAAAATCGAGCCGCGTGAGCTAAGCATAGATGCTCGCGCGCTTGTTCTGTCGAGACTGCGCGAGCGCTATCATGTTACTCTGCTCAACCAAAACGGACGCGCACGCCTCATCGCCTGCCCTCACTGGTGGACTCTGCCAGAAAGATAAAATTATGTCACTGCCCTTAGTTTTATTCGGGCGGTTTAGTGGCACCAGTAGCAGCTTGAGAAGCGGGGTTGAGCCAGCTGCGTTGCTCGCTGTGGGCCGTCTCAAGTTGGCTAACATTGGCCGCTAGGGGCAGGCAGAAAACAGACGCTCGCAAGCGTCCCCCCTTCTGGCCCGGCCACAGTCTGCACACTCGTGCAGAGGTGGAGAGACACGCATCGCGTTTGATTTTGTCCCTGGGCCGTCTCAACGTTGCCTTCTTTATCCGCTAGGCTGTGCGTTCTGGCGCTGCAGTCACACGTGAGAACTCGACTGCACGGTGCCTATAGGAGTATCTTGTATCTTAAAGGGGCCCTGCAACACTTTTTGAGCAGGGTCAAAAAGCGCTGCCAATCGGTAGTCGAGGCTCCCGAGAACACGCGAGCCAAATATTATAGCGAAGCGAGCGGCCTGAAATTTACAATAAATTCTCAAAGTCACCTGAAAATCGCCCCCTCTTCTCTCGACAAATGATGTATTAGTCCGCAATATGACGCGATTGTCGGCAGTTCCACCAGTGGCTGATGTTATAATCACGATAACGCCCTCATTATTAGCTTAGTTGTTAATTTTGAGTTCAATAAGTAGATAATATGTATGTTTATATTGTGTTATGCCGTTAAAACACCGAACAAACATTAATATATTAGCACTTCCGGTCTCACCGACAGCCCGTCTGCTCGTAGTTGCGTGGTTGCGTTTTCTTCACCATGTGCAGTGCCGAAATCGTGAATATTTCTGTGCTTTTGACCATCGCCGGTTGCCGTTGAGAGTGGCAGCAGTTCGAGTGTTGCCTCGTCAGCTCGAAACTGCATCGTCGGCACGTTCTCACGACCGACCGAGGCAGCGGTGCAGCATTTCTCCGATAACAATGCTGGCGCCGGCTAACTTAGGATACCTGTGTTCGCTGTATGGCGAGAAGCACGCGCTATACACGGTGCCATGGGCTCCGCCGCTCGACGACGACCGCGCGAGCCGACCGGAAGTGGCGCCACAGACCACGTGGTCGCGCCGAGATGCCAGAGAGAAAAAAATGAATTAAAAAAAATGCCGCCGGCGCTGACGTCGCCTCCTCGCACCTCCGCCCTCCCTCCCTTCACGCCGCGCGCAGCTTTCCGCGCGCTCGCTGCGTTGAGTTGAGGGAGAAAGCTGCGGAACGTGATCTCTATAATTTGGTAACACCACTTAGACTTGACGGATTCGAAAAATTTTTGTGGCATATGACTCGTGAAGAGTCATACGTCAATAATGAGACTATTCCAATATAACTAAGGAAGGTGTTGCAGGGCCCCTTTAAGATACACGATACATTATCGAATGTATCGGAAATACAGATACCGATACTCATCTTGCGAGACGTATCGCGATACAGATACACGATACCCCAGGAGTATCTAAGATAGTATCTAAGTTACATGTATCTTCGATACTGCCCAGCACTGGATGGCACACATGCTCAGATAGCGCACTCACTCATTCAAAATGGCTCCTTGTGCACGTTATGGCTGCATAGAACTGCGAACATCCGTAGCGGACGTTCGAGTCTGACCTTTTTTCGAGTGCGGCCGTAACGTAGTAACGGCCGCACTCGAAAAAACGTAGTAACGTAGTTGCCGTCATGTGTGACATGACCTGGACAGCTGATCACGAGGGTTTGGCTAGTGGCGGTAGCGATGTTTTTGGCGGTGCGTACGCGCGGACCCAGGAACGCATCTGCTTGGGTCTTCGCGCATGCGCAGTACCGCCGCCCCAACGTCCTGCGTATGCAAGCCGCTTGGGTACTGAGCAATAAAACTCTCTAATATTGCAGCTCGATCCTGCACAGTCATTTCTGCACAAACAAACAACAACAACAAAGAGAAACCTCACAAGGAACGCTGAACAGCACTGCATATACCTCTCGTCATGTCCAACTGTGTCTCAACGTCCTCGCCCTTCGGTGCCTCTCGCGTCAGCGGAAGCTGTTCGTCGGGACGGCTGCCAGCTGGAGCGCCCCCTGTCTCTCTTATCATCCCGGCGCATTTATGAAGCGTGGCCGCGATCTCCAGATAAGAGGGCGTAATTACGCTCCGTCAGCTGCAGGCGCCTCGCGCGGCCGCGCATATAATGGCCGATGGAAGGCCGCACGGTGATCGACGCGCGTTCGCTTGACGACGCGCAGGACGGAAGATGCTAATTCGCGAAGGCGTCGTTGGTTGACCACAAAATTGAAAAGGAGGGCCTAAAGGCATGTTTCCTTACATTTCGCCTGTTCTTTTTATTGTTCCTTCGCTACGAAGCCGTCTAGCAGCGCCCGCATTCATAGAAAAAAAAAATTGTCTATTGCCTGCTTTACTTCGCTTAAACCTATCGAACTTTCAGCTATACAGTTACATTTAGTGACTCTAGTGAGTGTAGTGATTTGCCACTCAAATGCATTCTCTACGAGCCAACATCATCGAACACCGTGAAGCGGGATATAATAGTTTTCGAACGCAGAATATCAGTTGGGCAAGCTATCGATTATGGACTTATACGCAGTATTGTGCCTCGAAACAGCTTGGTTAGATTTTGGGGCGTTTTCAGAGGTGATATGCCGCGTTAGGCTTACTGTTCAGCAGAGAGAAGTTGGCCCGGAACTTTTGTTAACCGTATTATATATTTCATTCCTGCCTGTATCCTTTCTATACAAGCCGTTGTTCTCCGCATTATTCGTTCTCCGCTCCTTTATTCTATTTCTGCCCCATTCCCCTCCCTTCTTAGGGCTGCAAACCCGGTGCCACCCGGTTAAACTGCCCGTCTTTCCTCCCTCGTTGTCCGCTTTGTTCGTTGCAAACATGAAGCGATTCGGCAGTTGCGCCGCGGCCAATAGAACGACTCCTTTGCTTCCTTTCCTTTTCCCATAAAGAACAGCAACAGTATTGTCATCACCAACATCAATATTAAGTTGTTTCCACTAGGATGACCACACCTCTGTACACCACGGAGTCTGGAGTAATTCAACAGGCGTTTTCCGAGTGGACTTATTGCACCTGCCTCTGATTTACAGCGCTTCTGAGGAGTGCTGTACGGAAAGATAACGATGCCTCCCCCCCCATGGATTACACATAAGCCGACCGGATTTCGGCTACTTCTTCCGCGCTGTACATGAACTCCAAGAACTGTCTTATGGTCTGTTGAAGTTTCTTTCTAACTCTAGATGGCTGTCTCTGAGTCAAATCCGCCTATTCGCCCAGATGAGGCGCTATTACGTCCGCAACATTTATCGCGCACGATTTACGCCTTACCGAAATTGGCATCGTCCTCTCGGATGCGCCTCGCGGAGACTTGACGCCGCTGCCGTGGGCCTCGAATGTGTCAATATATTCGCTTCGGCAGGGCGAGATGGCATCGCGCGGTTACGCCTCACGTGGCAGTCGTTACCGCAGCGAGAATCATCGATAATCGCTCCTTCCCCTCTCGCTCTCTTCCTTTTCTCTCCCTCCCTCTTGGCGCACTTTGGCTGGCGCAGCGTGCCGGGCAAAAGGCACGCTTTCTAAACAGCGCACAACCGCGAGTATTTCCAACTCTTCTCGGCCAGGAGATAAGACCCGCATCGCGTCGCAGCAGCAGGAAAACGACCGCGCGGAATCCACAACGCCTCCCCACCCCCCTTCCACAGTCAAGCGCCCTTTCATCCTTCCCGCGCATACTCAGCATGCGCGGCTGGCGGCCAGGCTCCCACCAGCTATCTCCCAACAGCGTCCGCGGGTAGCCAGGGCCGCTCGCTTATCCGCGGTCTCGGTGCTTCTCGCGTCGGCCGCCCTGTTTGCGTTGTTCGTTGATTTTCGAGTCGCCACGGGCAGCGGCGGGCACGGACCGCGTTGTCCCGGTGCTGCGTTTCACGTTTATGGATGGCAGGTTCCTTTCTTTTCTTTATTTGTCGCGACAGAGCCAGTTGCTTGGGTGAAGCGCGCACTGCCCACCCGCCACACGCACGTGTGGCCCGAATAGGCTGGGTGGCGGAGGGCTTGTGCTCGAGCATCGTATTCTCGCGTGGCGCACGCAGAACGCAAACACCAAGCGCTTCATCGAATCGCGCACCACTTTGAAGCGAGAAAGGCACGCAGTATATAAACCAGGCGCCACGTGTGTGGTTGGCTACCCTACGTTGTGGGAAGGGAAGCATGAGAATTTAACAAAATCGGGTGAGCGGCCACATGACCATTAATGAACCGATCAAAGAGAAGTGGGTGCTCCTTTTGCCGAGGTAAATGGAGTTTATAATGCCCACATTTACAGTACTGTCGTTCAGACACTGAAAGCAAGAACGGATAAGTGTATGAATTGATTAATAGAACTCTTTTGATATAACTGCGTCAGCAAGCGTTTCGCTAGTGTGGCTTTGTTGTGTGGGAGCCCGCCGAGGTAGCCTTCATTGGCACTCTAGGGCGAATACAAAATCGAGCTGCGAGGTTCGTCTTTAGGCGGTGCGAAGGAGGGAGAGCTGCACTGCAATGAAGGCTGAGCTTGCGTGGAATCTCTTTCTACCCGTTGTATAAAACTCAGATTAACCTTTTTACACTGAAATTGGCTATAATAAAGCTGGAATTAACAAGGAAACTTACCTAAAGAAACCTGATACTTCTCAAAGTGTATTGATCACGACTGCAACAATCCGGAGTACCCCGCCAAGACAATATAATGCTAACTCATTTTTTTGTCCGAACAATTTACCAGTGGAACCAATCGGCTGACTGAAAAGCGAGTGCACTTGAGCACGAAGATGTATTTTATGCCATGTTGTACCCCACCCTCCCGCCCTCGTTTAACGTCTTGGGCGCTGGGGTAGTTTAATTATGATAGAGTAAACAAATATCCCATCGACACTTACGCTTTATAGAATGCTGACGTTATCACGTTCATTGCAGGACCCTGTCATGCACGCACAAGGGCCGCTAGCATTGTCCTTGCTGCGCGGGCTTCGTCGCATCATGGTCACGCCTATTCTTCCTCCTGCACGATGACCAAGCCGGCGGTGTCTCCCGC
>NC_051178.1:59689961-59731779 GCF_013339695.2 Rhipicephalus sanguineus
TGTTAGCGGAACCTTAGGCGTTAAGCTGAGAGCTTGCGAGAAGGTAAGCAAGCCTAGGCTTTGTGCGAGTTTTGGTAGAGCCACGCAAAAATTTATTTTTGTTTGTTTTTTGTTCTTTTGGCGTGCGTTCTGTGTAGGAGCGAATGAGGAAGGGTTACAGCGAGTCACTCGGTTGTTTGTGAGAATTGTGACCGCAAGAGTAGAGCTAGGTTAGTCGTACATCCGCGGAGAGAAGCTCGCAGTGGCACTAGTACGTGCAATTACGGATGTCGTTTGCGAATTCAGTTCCTGATGTGGGTGCAGCGTGACAGAGTGCTCACGGGAACATGTCTAGCTTTAGTGGCACAATGTTGAGAGTAACTAGTGCGGAAGCAATGACCCGCACGAGAGTGAGCGGACGGCGTAAAATGAGGCACGTTAGCCGTAAGTAAAGATTTTACGACCGCTAATTGTGAAAGAGTGGTGTTTGGCGAGCGTGACCGAATGTTACTTGTTTGTGTTTACTGTAGAGGCAGTAATTTTGACCTATGTAGTGTCTATATTTTGGAGGTTAATCTTCTAGAGTTGTAGCTGAAAAATGTTTCAACGGAGCTAGCTGTAGGTTGAGTTTTGTTTTGTTTTGTACTAGTTAGCATGAGCATTTAGGGCGAAGGGTAGTTCAACATTGTTTTATGTGAAGGGTGTAAGCTTTCTTTTCAATTTCAGTTCCTAGTTAGTAGAACCATGTTGTGTTCTTACTGTGTTACGCTTACGCTGAGAGCGTTTAGTGAGAATTTAGCGAAGCCTTTGAGCTTCCGTTGGCTTCCTTGGTTGTTTACCTTCCATGCCTGAGCAGCTTTAGTACAATTACAATTCTTGTATTACCTCGGAGTTGTTTCTTTAACAACACCTGAAATGGAGGTCTGTTGTTGAACTCGTCGTCATGCGATACGCACTTCTCCTCGTTTTATTTAAAGCGGGAACGTTAGTTGTCAGTAAGGTTTGTTTCATTCATGTCTGGCAATTGGAGGGAGTGCGGAGGGCACTTGCAGCGTGGGTGTAGTTTGACAATGGTTGCCCTGTCGAGTTCGTCTTATCCACAGGAGCATCGAGTCCGTGCCAGCCGAGTGTTCGTGTGGAATGTCACGAGAGCGGTGATCTTGGGAGCTTCGCCTCGAGCCGTGGATGAGCCTGGTGTCCGGCCGCATCAATTCAGCCGAGCTACGTGGAGCAGCTCGTCTCCTGATGCATTGTTTGGCGGCGGGGGTGCTGTTGTGCCGGGCATCTGCTTTCGGGCAACAGGAGAGGAATCAGCACCTGGACTTCGGTCAACACCTGCGTGTTGCTATGCCGGGCATCCCAGTTCGGAGGAAGGTCAACACCTGCGGCCGGCGGACGCTCAACAGGTTAGAAGACCGTCAACACCTGAGGCCGGCGGGCGGTCAAGAGACTAGAAGACCGTCAACACCTGCGTGCGGCTTCTCGCAGCTCGTCGCAATTGATACTCCTGGCAGCGCGCCGCAATTTAGAGAACTGGGATAGGAGCCCAACACCTGCGACCGGCGGACAGTCAGCAGGACAATGGACGGCTAGACGATTTAAGGCCGTGCCGGTCCGTGGAACGAGAGAGGGAGAAGAGGATCGGAGAAGGAGAACGACTCGAACGGAGTCGAACCAGCCGACGTGGTCGGGCTGGCAGTCATGTTGCCTGGTAGCAAAAATATGTAAATAGTGTACATAAAATCTTTTCCTTCTTCACCTTGCCATTACTGACTACTCCGAGCACGATAGCGATGGGCCACGCAACCTCAGTCCTAACAGTGGTGGCAGCGGTGGGATGCAACGACCTCGGATCCTACGCCGCGCACCCGAAGGGCCCTACCTCATTCCTAACAACGGTAAGAAGTGCACGAAAAAGCTGAAATTCCCTAATGTACACTGCAACGCAATTGAAACTGTGACTGAGTAGAACTCCAGGGTTACTTAAGATTTGCGATGCTGTTTGCCGCAATTACCCAATATCTCTACTCGCGAATTTCTGTTGATTACCGGACACCAAGAACATTTACCTCTTATCGCTTCGAAATGGACCACAAGAGGCTGATATGATGGCAGTGAGGGCTTTTTTGGAAGGATTTGCTTCAACGCTTATCGGGAGTTTAAAGAAAGAACAAATATGAGTTCGTTACCCTGACTTGTCTTATGCCTGTAAACATAAACTCCGAGCATTACCCAAGGTCAAAGGCGAGCGAGTGGGACGGCGAATAAACACGGCGGACAACATCACGATGCTATGCAAACAGGCGCTCATTAGTGATGTTGAAGCAGCCGACGTGACAGATTTGTATGATGTAGCGCACGCGCGTGTGCACCACGGATCGTCTCTGTTGGCAGCCAAGTTACAAATGCGCCTGTAAAACAGTCGGTTTAACAGAGCCTTCATTAAGTGGCTTTCAGAGTTTTACGGCTTCCTCCTTGAAATGAGTGACGACCTTACCAGTGATAAATTGCTACCACTGTAGTCTGGACAATTTCTGCTTTATGATTTTCATCTCAGTGCACTCTTTCTGTCCCTTTTACCATTCCCCGTCTGTCAGATAACGCAGCGGAACAATATATCTGGCTAAACTCCTTTAGTAGCTCAACAGTTGCCAAAATGTCGGATGGCCCATCAGAACTACATATTTTGAACGGCTCTGCCTTGTAGTGTTTGAAGAACACCAGCCTTAGTGACCGAGAGGCACTGTCGGTATGAGATCTAACACGCTGATGTTCTTCCTTATTAGGATAGCAAACTGGGCTACACATCCATCTTTTCCCGATCCCATTTTGTTAAAAAACCGTGTACTTTCAGGATAGGAAACACGCTTACTTCTGCAACGCCGGTTCAGCGTCGTTGTGGGGAGGGGGAAAGAGTGGAATAAGAAAGCATACAGAGAAGTCCACCTTCTAGAGAATTAAGTACCCAAAACACCGAGCCCCAACCCGGGGTACTTCTCTACCCGTTACAAAAACTGGTGGGTGTCCCGCGGCATATGTGCTCCGTGAAGATGCTAAAAAGTGTCGATCTCAACCACTTTGCTATCACAATATCTGCGCTGGTGCAGATCTAACAGTCTAATCGGCGTTACACTGCGCCCTACTGCGCTCCGCCGCCGCACGCCGCAAGCACGCTCACTTCCAAAATGCGCGTTTTGCTCTTTCACTAATCCGAGCAGGGAAAGCGAGCCGGGAAGCCTGAGCCGCGCAGCGGTTCTGACAGGCGAAAAGCCCCGCTGACGCTCGCGCGGAAACTCAGTTTCGTTTCCTCGTTTTCCTTCTTTTTTTCTTTCCAGCCCCCTTTTTCTCCCAGTCCCAAAAGCTCCTCTTTTGCGCTTTCTTCCCAGCGAAATCTGCGGTTCCGCGTTAAAGAGCCCGCTGGGCATGGAAAGGGATCGGAGAGGGGGCGAGTGAAAATGGGGCTCGCCCAGGCGGGAAGCTAATGTGATTAGCGCCAGGCTTGTGCGCGCCGCTGTTGCTGCAGCGAGTAGACAGGCAGGCGGGTCGCGGAGAGGGAGGGGGCTGCTTGCTGGGCGCGCTCTGATGTTCTCGCGACGAGCCTGTCTCAGCTCAGCGAGCGCTGCAGGCGCGGCGGCTGGACGGGGGGCCATACGCACCGAGCCGCGCGTTGCGCCCCGAAACGCGCTCGAGCGCGGGCTAATGAATTCAACCTCCCTCCCCCCACATCTCACGCTCGTCGTAGTCGACGGATGCGCCGTGCGCCGCGGCATGCCTCGGTTCGTGACGGCGCACATACGTGCACAGCGCTGGAAATTCGCGACTTTCGTCGAACGTCTGCTGACACTCGGTGGCGCGATCAGCGACGTTCCTCTAAAGAAGAAATGGACCTGACGCGGCTGTGACACTCTGCAGCTGAAAAAAAAAAAAAAAATCGACGACCGCGAGCCGATGACAGCGCTGTCTTTATGTGCTAATGGCTTTTGTCCTGTCGTTAATGTGAATTCACGGGGTAATTACAAGCACGGATGTGCTGTGCAGCTCCATGCAGTCGTTCACATGAGGTAGCAGGCCCTAACCTCAGCGCCACTCTGCACTTTTGTCACTGCGTCACCCCTACAAGCGAACGAGCCCATCCTGTGATTTGATTATTCAATATTCCGAGAGCGATGCATGTTGTTCATGCAGCCGTTACGTCAGAGGGGTGTTTTTACATCTGGTGGATAACTTAACGGAATAGAATAGATGGACAGCGCCGTTCCCCACGCACTATTCAGCTTGCTTTGTGGCGAGAAGGTATTAAAGCATTTCAGGTACTTCGCGAGCCTGCAATTCCATTGTCGCAGTTCGCGAAAGAAGCTCAGGTTGTACACTCCTTGATTCATCCCTCATGTGGTGATGATACTGGTACGACAAAGGCGCATCGCATCGCAAAAAAAATCATTACTGCCAAGACCTAGTGAACATTGCCTTTAACATCCAATGGCTCTCGATTATTTTATTTTCTGGAATTCATCGTTGATGAGACTGACCTCCTAGCGAGCTTACGAAGCAGGGCTGCCAGGTTTGGCTACTTTGCGCCAATTTGGCTACATTTTTAGGGTGGTGCTGGCAAAAAAAAAAAAAAACGTCTTCGCTACTTGGCTACTTTTTGGCTAGATTCTTGTTCCTATAGTTTTGAACCAAAATATATCGTCGAATATGTTGGCGTTCGTGTATGTGGTGTCAAAATATGGAGACTAAGGCAAGTTTCCAGCAAGAGCGACCTTTCTAGAGCCCGTTGTAAGCTCTCTTGGGGCCACTAATACAAGCACACAATGCAAGGTACCCACTACGCCATAAATCATAATTTTTGTGAGGTAGGGAAGCACCCACTATGCCATTATTCCTCATTCTGCGAAGAAGCGTGGTACCCGCTTCATCTCTGTATGGCATTATGTGCACTTTGTGCTTTGGCTGATATGGTATGGTATGGAAAAACTTTATTTAGGTCCGTCGGGGCGTGAACTAGCACGTAGCGGGCCGCTCCCACGTCGGGACAGATATGACCATGAAGAATTGTGGCTGTGCCCTTTGTGATCGATTGGAAGCGCTCAACCAACCACTCATTGCGCAATTGGAATTGTGTGACGGCTGGTTGTTATTTTCACTCTTGTACCACGCTGTATTACTTATGTTCACGCGATTTCTTCCTGGACATGATGTCTGTATAGGGTCTTTTTGCGATAGGGTTTCAAGCACCGGCGGCGGCGAGGACAGGTGGTAGAATACTCGACTGCGACTCAGAGGTCGCGGGTTCACATCCTATCCGATCCCGAGTACTTTTTTCTCATTTACTTTTTTTTGTTATTTCGCGCGATAGCGGTTACGGACACCGGCGGCGGCGGAAAACTACGGCGCCAATATCAGCTGTTGTTGTGATCTTATAACAGCTTTCGCTGTAAAAGAGGTTTGTGCACGTGGCTCGGACTCGATAGAAAACTATTTCATTTTGCGGACCACCTTTGCTGAACGCGACTTTTAAACTGTATAATGGTACAATCGAAAGCCCCTCGCATACAGGCCGCTCTGTACTCAGCGATATCTGACGAACTGCTTGTGTCACTATGGACTGCAACTCGGTAATATTAATTGCTCGGCCTTCGTCATCAAGCGAGATACGATTGCGAAAGCAACGACAGTTTGTGCTTTAATCACAGCAACTTCGATTTTGAGTACACTCATGCAGTGCTCATTTTTATTGTCGCCACGGGCGGATGCTTCTGGTCCTTTTAAAAAAACTCACTCAAGGCGCGTGGAGGGAGTGTCATTTTTGCAAAAGCGCAAGAAACTTCGTCCTCCTGCACGAAATGATTGCTAATGTCAACAATTTATTCTTTAGCGATCGTAATTTTGAAGTGTCCTTGCTGTACTTATTTACATTTCCACGAAAAAGCTTGTTGAATGTAGTCATGTAAATAAAAACGTCACAGTATTTTTCACACTCACGTGGCAACTTTTATCTATTTTTACTGTTCTTTGCTCAAGCAGCCTACTTTTCGGCTAGTTTTTTTTTTTTCGATTTCTTGGCTATTTTTTGTCTTTTCGACCTGGCAACCCTGTTACAGAGTAGTGCGTTAGCTGCGACTTCTCGGCAAAGGTGCGCTTGCGCATTAGCGTATACGTTTGGATGCTTAATTTCAGCCTGTCTTTTGCACCACGGCGAAGCATCGATCTGACATTTCTTCCATCCATCGGACGTGCATCTCGAACGAACTTGCCGCGATTCTCAGAACAACTACAGAGTCAAATAAAACCTATACGTGTTTTGTACACAGAGCTATGACGACGGGGTCAGCCGCGCCACGGAGAAGACGTGCATTCGTGACATCGGCTCTTCTATACATAGTTTTCACGGACGTCACAACTGGGGCTTGTGGGATAGGTGGCCGCCATGATGGTGAACTGCTAGCGCGGTGTTATCGTTGGGTGCGTGTGCAGGTCCGATATTTTCGCGTTGTGCGGGCTCAGTAACAGCGCGGCGTCGCAATGCCGATGTGTGCGATGACTGGCTGCAGTGCGAGAAGCACGTCTGCCGCACAGAAAACGGACCTGGAGCCAAGAACCGGGCTCTACCGATTGCCGAAAGTGATAACTCGGCAATGCGACCGCACGAAAGTGTTGTCGGAGCAGCGTCGGCGTCTCTGGCTCGCTCGCATCAACAGAAAGAGCCTCAAGAACCTGGATTACCTCCGTGTATGCGGTCGGCGTTTCATGTAAGCAAAACAGGACGAAGCGAAAACTTCAAAAAATTAACGCCACCGCTTACAATCGCCTGCAACACAGCCGTCGCTGTGTGTGCAGCGGTTTAAACCTCGCAGGAGCTCTCCGGGTCGCGTTCGAGCCCGTTCCGGATCTTCTGCTTGCTTAACGGGCACCTTCGACTGCGATCCGCGCGTACTGCAATCGAGTTAAAATGTCACTGTCTGCACCAAACTGCTGAGTTTAACGTGCTCGATGCGTGTTGTTTGTACCGTGCACTGAAACTGCCGTTCACATCGGGCTACTGATCGCGAGTGCCTTCTGTAATTTTGCGCTGTTCGTAACAGCTTGTAACGAGACCGTTTTCGCGCTGAAGTCGCAATTTCACATGCAACAGCGCGCCAGGTTTTCACTGTTGATGTTTTGTAATTTGCAGGACAGCCAGCGAGTCTAATGGACAACACAACCCAGATTGGGTGCCGAGCCAACACTTGGGATACAGCAACCGCACAGCACCGGGCGTAAACTCTACTTCTCGGTACAAGCGCGCCAAAATCGGCTGGCAAAAAAAAAAAAAAAGGGCCACAGCCGCGAACGCAGCTAACATTCAGCCGGCAGAGGTTGACCATCCTTCGCCCGAAATGGTCGATGCAGACGATCACTTCAGTCAAGAGACGCCTGATGAATAACTTTACCTCGCTCAACACGATGACGCGCTTGGAGGGTAGCCGCTTTGCTGTCACGCCGCTCACACGGCCATTGGTGCAGTAGTTGTGAGCCTCAAGTGACTTGTAAGCTTTCATTTCGGTGAGCGATACGTCGTTCGTCCGCAGCACCAAATAGTTCACGATGTCGGCATGCGTCGTAACCGGTAGTATAGCTCCACTGCCGTCGTCGTGTCAGTACCGGCGCACAACGTGTAGGGGTAAACTCCATCGCACATGCTGATCTTCGCTTCATAACGTGCACGCGTCGGATCCACCAGCTCGGCAAAATATGACGGGCAGAATTCCTTCCGCCTGACAGGCGCCACCATTCAAACACTCGATAGCTCGCAAGGTAGCAAAATCAATGACTACCACGCCGACAGACTGCAGGAAGACAGCGATGAACACTCGTGCGCACGCTTGGGCATGCTCGCGCGCGTTTGTCGCTGTTCTCCAACATGGCGGACACCGCCAGCAGACGACGGTGTGACGTCACATGAAAACTATGTATACGGCATAGCGCTTGTCTTCAGCCCCCTTGCAACATACCTCTCGATCACCGACCCTGCGGTCGTTGACGGCAACGCGTCTGTCTCTCCGATCTGCCTCTCCACCTTCTCGGCAACGTGGCCGGGAGACGAAGAGACAGATCGCGCCGTTTAGCGAGATCCACAGTCAATCGGAATGGCCGTTGGTCTTTCTTGCACCGCCGCAGCAGTTCTGTGCAGTGTCACAGAACCGTGACAGCGCGGAAACAACCAGCCGTTTAATAATCAGTACGCTTTGCTACTCTGTGTAATGTGAGTCGAGTTGAGGGATGGAAATAACGAATTAATAGAAAAGGAAGGAGGCATTACCGTCGTGAACCGAAGGAGCTCCCCATCCCGACTCCAATCTCGCGTGCCTTTCTATGTTTCCTTTATGTTCTACTCTTCCGTAAATCATTCAGCTGCAATTTTTGCATAAGGATGCTCATTTATTATTACGCGTAAAGCTGACACGCATTGACGATCTTGGACATCGGAGTACTCGAAGATTTCCATCCTGCAAATTCGGGAAACGATTCGTCGAACCCTGTGCACAGAATCTGTGTGCCGCCTCAGGGGCCAACGTACGGTACCACGACCCTGCCTGAAGAACACGAGGGGGCGTGAACTGCGCTGGGATGTAATGAAGAAAGGGACGAGAATGACGCAGGGCGGGCAAGCGGTGACGGTACTGTGGCCGGGGGCCGATGCCGGGGAGTACAGGGCATGGTGGGCGAACCCAGCCGCGAGTGCGACAGAAAAGCGAGCGTGCAACCGGCGCGGCTGGCGTGGCCCATTCACGCTGACATTATCCCCGGCGCGCGGTGATGCAATTAGCCGCCGACGCGCTCTCTCTGCGGAGTTCTGAACACGGCGCGACAGCAGGCTCATCACCACGAAGCGAAGTGAAGCAGAAGCGAGAATTAATGCACCGATGGGCCGCGCTTTATCGCCTTCCCTTTCCCTCGGTCTCCGATGTTGCTCTCGCTTGGCAGGTGGGTGGACGAGAGATGTGCTTTGCGCATTCCGGCGCTATAAATGCATCGTGGAGATGGGAACCGCAGGAAAGCGAAGAGAAATGAATAGCTCGGAGTCCAGGAGCGCATAGTATCATGTTTAAGACTGCGCTTTGCTGTTTCTTTATAAGTATTTTGACTCGCTACATAAGACGCACAGTAGAGGCCACTAAGAGCTACAGCCCAGTACATGTAATATAGGCGGCTACCCAACTGTACTACGACGCAGATGTACGAAAAGTTGGTTTAATAAATACTAGCCTTTTCTATAAGGTGCGTGGCCCGTGGGTCTTACAGTTTTTCTAACCGCCGAGTAGTCTGGGTGCCCCCATCAATCCCAGGCACTTTGTTGCATCACACAGTGAACGCGGCCGTACAGATGGGAAATAAAAAGTGTGGAAATAAAGGGCGTCCAGGTAACGAAAAAATTTGTTCTTCGCATCATGGGGTCCCGGCAATGGAGATGAAGTGGCCCAACTTCAACGTGCGCGTATTTCACCGATGTGATGCGCAGAAGATAAGACGTTTGACGCTCCGCGGGGATGCCAGGCGCACACCTGTGTACCGTGCACTAATCACATGAACCCTATACCACGCTAAATATCACACGCGTCTTGACCTCACATAGGCGACCGGCCCGCTGCGTACCCATCCTTTTCACTTCTGGCTTCTTGCAACGATGGGTCTTCCATGTCGCGTTGGCCTAATAGGTTCACTGACTTATCGCAGGCCTTGCCAACTTTGCCAGTGTTGAGCGGTTTGTTCTTCTCGTCTGGGCACCGGCAGCCGTATGCTTTCGCCCGATAACGTTCCCGTCTACAGTTCCAGTCGGGGAATGAAAGGTCAACGGCACAACCCCTTCGCAAGCTCTCCGTGAGCCTACGCCTGACCTGGCACGTCGCTGGGTTGCCTCACCTCGCAACCGTGCGGGATTCCTCATTCGTTCCTCGGGGCTGATGCGGCGTGTGTGATTAGCACTCGAGAAAGCCGAGAATGCTCCCGCTCTCTTTTCTTTCTTTCTTTCTTTCCTTTATTTTTGTTTCGGACTCCGGGATCGACGACACCGATAGCATTTCGTTGGGCCGCTGTGCTAAACAAAGACCAGCGCATGCTGACAAATATAATGGCGCGTAATTTTCTCGTGCGGGAACGACGCAGAGTTTATATACGCCCACACTGCGTTCCTTTTGCAGAAATGGCTGATAGGGCGAGTTGGTGATTCATGATACTTAGAAATACGAGCGCGTAGCTTAAACATGGACTTGGGAAGACAAGGACAATTCGCTTGTCCTTGTCTTCCTAAATCCCTGTTTAGCGCTCGTATTTCTAAGTACCTCTTGTAGAGCCTGGTGATATGGGTAACTTCGCCTCCAGCACTGCGCTAGTGCGTGTTTGATTCCTTCGGATGCTGGCCTTTATGGACCAAAGGGATTTGTCCACCCGTTTCATTCCCAGGATTTGGCGGACATCTGCACGTGGAGCCATCTCTCGACAGCAGCAACTGCGTCCTGCCATAACTGAATGGGAAATAGGCGGGAAAAAAACATATATCTTGAAAAAGGCTAGTTATCAAAAACGACTCCGGGTTCTGTACAGCAGAGACCTTCTGGAACATTTTGGTAAAATTGCAGTATCGCACACAAAGCGTGTGGCTTCCCGTAACAATTGAACACCGCCCGTTAGAAACACATGGGGCCCCACTGTAAAATATTGTACACCCTGGGAAGCCACGCGGTTTGTTGTGCGACACTGCAGTTTTAACAGAATGTTCGAATAAGTCTCTGCTATATAGAACCGGGAGTCGCTTTTGATAACTAGCTTTTTTCCTCAGGTATGATTTTTCAGATACGAGAGCGCCACGGTAGTACTGATTGCTCATGTGGTTCATAGGGTATAACGCCGTATAGTAAGATATCGCTGCTGTGACGAAGACTTCTCGAACAAAGAATGTCATTATAGATACAGATGATGAGACACAGATGATATAGAAGGCGACGTGCAGTGGATGTCTACCGATTCTTTGTGTCGTCTTTCGGTTACTTCACGTGCATCTAAAACACTCTACAGGAGCGTCTTTCTGGTCTAACCCGTCCTAAAGTGGGCGCCCAAATGTAATCGTGTACAAATTCCTTTCCCATGCAGAAGCAGCCTACGAGCGGTATATCAAAATATTCGAAGATCCGTGAATGTCATGGGCGGAACAGCGGAGGGAAAAAAAAGGTGCTTCCGCGTAAAGACCTGTCCTTGATCTGTCTTTGGAGCTAACATGAACAACGTTCGTTTAGATGGCTCGCAAATCCGGAACACAGACTTCAAACAGTGAACAAGCCGAAAGTATCAAATCACTTGCATTTTCAGGTACTACACCTCTACCAGCCCTGTGCGCGGGCCGCTAGCGTAAAAATGTCAGCTAATGCACCTGGCTGTACCCACTGCCTATATTATACTTCTTGTCTCGTTCCTCAATTTTCTTCGTGTGGATATGAGTCGACGACTCAGTTTTGGAAGATAAACAGAAATCAGACTCATGGCCCGACAATGGCGAGACGCGACGCGCATGCAGCGTAGGAAGCAGGACTTCCGGCCAGAGATACCCGGCGTTTATCTATAGGGCATCGGCCCTATAGACAAACCGGCCGATGCCTATAGGGCATCGCAGAGAAGACGAGGATACAGGAGGCGGCCGCACCGCCCTCGATCGTGTTCGGCCTTGCGCCGCATACGACGGAAGACGAATGCCAGCCGCAGGCCGCTTCGCCTTTCGTGCGTTCATTGTATGCTAATAACGGGTGCTGAGCTATACGACGCGTCCCCGGAGGTGTGACCGCGCTGCTCACTAATTCATGCGCGTACGCGCGATGGATGGATGGATGGAGGGATGGATAGGTGAATGGATGCTATGAGCGTCTTCTTTGCGCTCTGAGCAATGCTTAATTTTTTTCATGCAGTTAAACAAGTTCAGTTTTTAATGCGGCCAAATGTTTCGTCTACCGCATTAAACTTTTTTCCGCGAAAGAAAAAAAAATTGAAAATTCGTAGGTCTTGTGCGTTCTACGGTGGAAGAACTTTGGTTTTTGTGTTATTTTTTTTTCTTTGCTCTGTATCCCAATTTCGCCGCCACCAATCCACACTATAAGCAAACGAGTGTTGTGTGAGCCTACACTATAGAACGATGACATTTGACAAAAAAGGCCCTGGGTGGTTTACAGAACATTGTAGCAGCAACACGTTGCAAACAGTCTTCTATACCAGTGAAGTTGTGATCGGTAAGCTGTCATGGTAATAATGGTCAGTATGTTAGTATAATATTGAGTACTATCCAACCTGTGGCCTTAAGAGAGCTCGTAGTGGAAATTTTTACACATTTCTTTTCTCAACGTACATTTTTAAACACAAATAAGATTGCTATGTGAGCGCACGCGTTTCTAAATGCTGCTTTTCTGACGCCCTAAAATGTTGAAAATGATCAATTTGCAAGAACGTCAAGCGTCTTGAAGTCAGAAGGATGTCTAAAGCCATGATGGCTCAGGGACAAACACTGCTCTATACAGGGACACTGCTCTATACAGACGTGAACGCCCCCGTAAGTCCCGCGAATAACTGTCGCGGTGTACTCGAAATATCGAAACGTGGAGTCTGAAGTGCTCGTGTTGCGCGAATTGGACCTTGGTGAAACTGTAAAGTCAATAGTATAGGTACGTGCCGTCATGTCAACATACAGTTAGGTTTGTAGGAACGAAAACAGCCCCGTAGTTCGTATATCTGTCCATAGTTCGTGTGTGTGTGTGTGTGTGTGTGTGTGTGTGTGTGGTGTGTGTGTGTGTGTGTGTGTGTGTGTGTGTGTGTGTGTGTGTGTGTGTGTGTGTGTGTGTGTGTGTGTGTGTGTGTGTGTGTGTGTGTGTGTGTGTGTGTGTGTGTGTGTGTGTGTGTGTGTGTGTTTTGATGGGGACGGCTAGGAGTGGGTGATCGGCCGCTCGCGAAAGGAGGGGCAGGCCGCGCAGAGATACTTTTGGTCTTTGTGCACTTGCGATAGTTCTCTCACATAATCGCATCATTACCATAAACAACAACGGACACACCGTGCGTGATCTTGTTCACGAGCCGCCAGCTCAATACACCACATATATTCGAAAAGCTCGCGAAGTTGAAAAGCGTCGCTAACTGGAGGTCTGGACCTTGAATTGTCTGTGTAACAGAATAACAAATTGCATAATTCGTGTGGTGGGCGACCTCGAAAAGCGGCGCCGTTTTTCCCCGACCTATACAAGCGAATCCTCGTGAGCAACAGAAGCCTTTGTCGAGCTCAGAGCAGACATGTGCTTGCCCTGCGTGGTTCGTGGAGAACAGCGTTGCGCGTGGTGACCCTGCCGACCTTGTCCCCGCGCACTCGCTGCGTAGCAAAGCCGATGCCGCGCTTTACACAGGTCATCATGACCTATATATGTGCGTCCACCTGACAGTGGCGCGAAACAAAGGCTTAAGGCAGCGAGAACGCCTTCATACTCGTGAATCCCGACGCGATAATGCGCCTGCCAATCATTACATAGGCTTCGGAAGCGTATGACCTCCTTCGGCTGTTTCTCCCGTTTTTTTATAGTGCCCAGACTTTCCGCAGTGATACAAAAGTCAGTGATGCAAACAGCGCTTGCTCGCGCGCAACCCCTTTGCGGAGTACGTTCGTCAAGAAGTGACGCCTAAATTCGAGGATAGTAATAATAAATATACTGCCCGTATTGGCAGATATTTCTAACGCATGACTCTGGCGTGAGAACTTTTGTGTATATGGAGCCCTGCTGGTGAACATTTCTTGGCCCAAGGTTCACAAAATCGCATTGTTCGCAAAAACATTCAGGCTGCTCCTGATGCTGCGCATACACGGTAGTAACGAAGACGGACGTTCATTTACCGAAGGCGCGCACTTGCGAACAAAAGCATTTCTTAATGCCCTCGCTTGGCCCGTTTTTTCAAGAAATTCTTACGATTGAGTAAAATTCGAGAAAACAGAAGCCTCCAACAGTGACAGCAAACACATTATTAAGGATGGTCGTCGAACGACTGCAAAAATCTGCGTATTCAAGCTTCACAACCACCTTAAGGGGGGGGGGGGTGGCAATGGCCGGACATATTCCAAGGGCTGATGTGCCGGCCCCCTGAAACGCACCACGAAAGCACGGACACTTCAGCAGTAGGTTCTTTTCGCGCACCAGCGAACGCCGGTTGTGGTCCAAAGAGCGAGTTAGAGCCAATTAGGGCAGTACACACATCTCATATAATGCACGCTTGGCTGGTACAACTCAGATGAGTATTAAAAAAAAGCGGGAAAACAATTATTCAATAGGGCTCAAATATAAGCACTCGAGAATATCCAAGAACACTTAAAGTCATTTCATATTCACCGCCTGATGAGTAGACTGTAGCGCTGACCAGTGGCTCCCCTTCGGCCGTCGGTGATCACATGTCTCCTCTCGGCGACGATGGAACGCCGTTCCTCACTGTTCGCACGGCGTCATCCCTCAGCACTTCTTCCAAGACCGAATGACGGCACTCGTAATAACACAAAACGTTTTCTCTGGCCGACCGAACATTCTCGTGACAGAAACTTCTTTTGCTGACTGCACCACCGGGGGGGGGGGGGGGGGGAGCTTTTTTGCAGGCGTTCTGTGACAGAACGGAACGAAACGTCACTAGAGTACGTAGGGAGCCGCACGGGATTGGTCGAGGCTCGTCTGACGGTCAGACGTGAGAATAGCAATCGGAAACGGCAGTGCACGCTGTCAATCATTTTGGCACAGAACGGACACAGAACGGGCGGAGTCCCCGTTCAGTCTGAAAGAACGGTACAAAACGGTCTCAGGACAAATTGGATTGGATGAAACTTAAGCGCTAGGGCCAGAGAAGTGAATTAGCCTGCATTGTGTCCGGCCTTACTCCAATCCCGCGCCGATAGTTAGCGAAAATCGCAGCAAGCCCCCCACCACCGAACGACTCATCAAACTGCGACACCACCTAGCATCCACTCAAGACATTAACAACGAATAAATTATTAAAGTCATTGCCCTCTTTAATTTCAAGCTTTAAGGAAACAATGCCTGCCAATATTGATATTCAGCAATAATAATTCTATATTTCTTCACGCGCTGAGCACATTTCTGAGTTCCCTGAGCTCACCTGGCTGTTTGCTTCCTGTCGTCCTCTCGTGACGTTTCGTTCCGTTCTGTCACCGAACGCGTACAAAATAGCCCCCCTGTTTCCACGCGCTTAAGTCGCGCCCGGGATCGAGATGTTTCGACATAAATCATCTGCGCGTAGCACAGAGAAGGCTTGGGAAAGAGCAATTTCCTTCTCGCATATTCATGCGCCCGTCGTAGCCGCTTTGATTTCTAGGACTTTCCAGATCGAGTGTATACCTTACATCGTGCGCGGGAGCTTGCTGTATCGACGGGCGTCTTCTCCGTAGGGGTGAAGGAGGTGCGCTATCGAGAAGCGACCATTGGTGGCGTCGCGGTGCGCGCACTGTTGGCGCCGTGATTTGACGCGCTTTCGAATGCGGTTTAAGCGCTCGTTTGTGACAGTCTTCAAGCGCAACATGCTTTTAGAAGCCAGATATGCTTCTTGAAGCGTTCTGATTATGCTCTTAGATTGACAATCATTGTTGTTAGTTTCTGTGAATTTTGTTTCATCATTGACGCGGCGATCATTTGTGCAACCTAACAACTACACACCTCCGCCTTTTACTTAAACGGTGTACGTCTTCATGCGCGATATTTGTCACAGAGCTAAGTGGGGCGCAGTCAATGAAAATGTCTAGTGTACGACTAATTTTTATTATCTCTCGATCAAGAAGCTCTGAACCGACAAGTGCGCAGGTAACGTGATTATTGGGATTTATTTCACAGTTTATTCAAGCCACAGGTAGGGCTGCTTAATTTGGAATGGGAAATGAATGTCAGCGAACGAATCTGTGCGCTTTCGGTCAAATAAAGCGATAAACCACTGACAAAACTTGCATGCACCGTCTCGGCTTACATGTCAGGGCACAGATCGCTTAATAGAACAGCGCGTGACATTCAACGCTATCTTTGGTTGTCTTGTATCACAATTCTCGGTGATGTGATATTTGCCAGTGGTCAGTCCTAGAGAATGAGCATGTGCCTGTTACACACACTGTGTAAGCGCTTGAATATTCAGACATCGGTTAAGCTTCTCTGCGCATGCGCCTTGTAGGTGCTATTTTTGCCTCAACGCGCGAGCACCGCATGCGACACGCATCCTCTCGACATACACCGCAGTTCTTGCGACGTCATAGGATCGGCTTCTCAGGTGCATTCCGAATTGGCGTTCCTTTATTGGCATCGCTTGCAAATAGTGCACTGCACTAAACACTGCGCGCGATTAACGTTGTCATCTGCATGTAGAACACGACGCGTTGTGTTTTTCACTCGTGCACAACAAATCGATCGTTCCGTCATCGTAAGCGATGTGATAAAAAAGATTTATGAAGTTCTTTGGGGAATTCGCGTACTTTTCGTTATGCCTGTATGCGCCCTCTTCAACGCAACTCATCGGTTTTCCCACTCCACCGTATTTAAAAGCGGCTTCGTCACAGCGGTATACTATACATAACTGGCTCACATGTTTCTTACAAACATCGCAGTGCCCAAACAGTCACTGTACGACATTGCCTAAAAAACCTTCATAATTATTAAAATCACCTCGATTAAAGAGATGTGATTGAAGATTGCCCTTTATCTGTGCCCGTCGGTAGTCAAGTTCTCTTCGAACCTGCGAAAATCAACAAACTGAACGTGACTTACGAGTGGTTCTAAACAAGCTATAGGCTCCAGCAGAGCATTGAAGCGTCGAAGTCTTGCACCAGCTCTACTCTAGAATTAAAAAAAAAAAATTCTGCTGAATTTTATTTGTAAAGACTAGGGAGCATTTATGCGATGTTTGCACCAAAACTTGTCCCTGTGTGCATGCTTATCTGCTTAGACAGTGTTCATAAAAGCTTGCTTCTCCGCAGGAAGAGTACGTTTGAGGGGAAGTTAGCCTCAGTGAAACATGGCGGTCCTGCATGGGTTCGTCCGCCAGCGACCGCGCCGAAGAGCACTCCTCGAGTGGGTTTAAGAACATAATAATAATGCAAACACCGGTAGTACGAAAAATTTAGAGGAAGCGAAAAATTGGGGACAGTTCGTGTACACCGACAAACGAGCTGCACAGGCTTCGGTTGCGTTGTTGCCGCGTTTGGCTTCGATCGGGTTCTCTGTGCGCTACCGCGACTACGCATACTTCCAATCATCGCTTCCGACGACTGGCCGCGTACTCCTCCGCTAGCCAGTCTACGTAAGCGCCCGTAAAAAAAAAAAAAAAGTGCGCGACGGATGAGCACGGTGGCGGTCTCCGGGCGGCACCCAACTTCATTACCTCAGCGCCCGGCTCCTCACTTGGCGATCGAGGCTGTCGGCTGCGTGGCAGCTATGCGAGGAAGGGGAGTCGCGAGCCCACGACACGCCCGCGAACGCTGTCTTGCCACCTCCACACTGCTGCCACTCTTAAAACGCACGCTTTTTCTATCTCTCTGCCTTGCGCCGCGGCTCCTCCCTCTCTCCCCCATTATACGTCGCCGCTCCGTTGAGACAGAGATTGAATCGGCTGCGCGGCAGGTCTTTCGACCGTCTGGAAATAATGGGCCCCAATCTCGCCGAGGCGCGCGTTAAGCCCACTTCCTACGCGTCCAAGGTGCGCTGCGTCGCTCGGGGAGTGGATTTCTTTGGTGCAAAGCGATTGAAGGCTAGGCTTGCTTCGTGACAACGAGCGAAGACTCGAGAGAGCAAGGCAGAAATTCCTCGACATAGTTGTTCTTTGATTAATTCGTTGATCGCGCTTTCACTTTATTGCGCGTTCTAGGCTCTTCCTGTCGGCCCCCTTGATGCTGTCGGCACCTGTCACGCTTGCTCTTAGTTCTTATTCGTTTTTCTTTCTCTTTTTGTTTTTTTTGAGCTGCCCTTGTTCCTCCGACACACTAATTTTTCGCGCACCCTCGTCAGAGGCAACTGAGGAGCGGGCATCAGTTTTGACTACATGCACTTGAGCAACCTGTATTTCGTGCGTCCATTCATTATTCTCACTACTTTATGGCCAGCAATCTTGCGATCAACTACTGCCAGAGGAGTAAAAGAAAGAGGGCGATATGAGATTACGAAAGCGCGAAGATTAAGTGGAGGTAAATATTCATTTTGAAACCCTGTGCTCGGGAAGGGAGACAGATAGACAAAAAAGAAAATCACAAGACGAGCGAGGGGAAGTAAACAGAAAAAAATTCGGCAGATCGCACGCCATGCGGAAATTGGTTTCATGCGAAGCAGTCAGGGAGTAGTTGTCTATGCCGCAGTTATTGGCTCTCAGCCAAGCGTTACCAGGTGGATCGACGTATTTTGTAAGCGTAGCAGTTGTGCGCGCATCGTGGCCTGCATACACGAGTAACACATAGCGCATCCGTCGAGCTCCTATTTAACGTTGGCGCGGACGTGTTCGTTAAGAAGCGAGTCAAGCTCTCCGATGGCAGCTTTGAAATGAACAATCAACAATTTGTAGTTACGTTAGGAAGTTGTCCCTGTAATATTTTAGCGCTGTTAATAAACTTAGTATTCAAAGTGAATTTTCCATCTTGACTACGTGTCTGGTTACTGAATTCCTGAGCGAGCAAGGCTAACCCTGAACACCTTCATATGCAGAGTCGCAATATTTGCATTAATTATACAGGTTAAATTGAATAAAAGAAATTGTTAATCGGCGCAAATGTTTGGTCCAGGGTTATGCCATTGAAGCGTTGCTTAAAATTGCCCGTTTATATTGTAAGTGGAGCACGACGTCATAGTTACCGTAAATATGTTCAGTGATGTTTTCTTTGCGGAGAGCGTTGATGATGAAATCGATCACATTTGTGTAACGTCCCACTGCGAAAAATGGCTTCGCCATGTGCCATAGAGTCAGAAGTCATCCCATGTAACTGTACAGGCAACTTTAGGCCACTATATAGTACTGCCAAGGTACATCGCATTTGTGCGAATTGTTATCGTTAAACGAGTTCCATGGGCAAATTTGTTGTTTGGGCTAGAAATTTTATGTGGAATATAAATAAGAGCTTTATAAAGGTGCTATTGTAGGCTCCTGCTGCGAAGATGCACTGATTAAGATTTCTGACCATGGAATAACGGTAGGAGTAACGTCCGTTAATTTTTTTCGGTAACGGTAACAGTAACGCGTTAACTTTTCTTATGGGTAACGTAGGGCGGTAACGCGTTCCTTTTTCTTTAGCATAACGAGTAGCGTATTTAGCTACTTTTTTTCGGTAACGCATACAACACTGTTCCCCAGTCAATCACAGCCAATCGAAGTGGTCGCATGGCTGGCGAACCTTTAATAAGAGGTGCATGAACTGCAGGTGCTCGTGATGCGGGTTGAAACGGCCTCCATGGTGTCGCCTAGTGCGTACGAGCAGGCTGGGTAGTATGTGCGCGTATGCCACGGTTTCCACCGCCAGGCCTTATCTCGCAGCGTTCTGGGCCTCACGGCCGACCGGATGGCTTCCCCGAGCAGAGACAGCTCGCCCGGATAAGAGCTGCCGTCGGCGAGAAATGAGCACCCTTGGGATGGCACAGGACAGGTTGCCACTGGCTGCTCGGCAGGCATAGCGGACCGCGATAGCGGCAGCAGCCGGCGAGCCATTCGAGCGCGGCGCGGCCGAGCAAAACGCGCCCTGCGTGATCCAAGGGCTCAGTGTGCGTGCGTGCGCGAGCTGCACTGGCAACGGTGGCAGCGCGCGTGCGAAAGTGCAGCGCGGCGCATTCCCCGACGGCGGCTGCTGCTGCGGGCAGGAAACGAGCGCGCCCTTCCCTATCTCCTTTGCCAGCCGCCGCGCCTCTCTGCAGCGCTGGCCCCCGCTGTGTGTGCGTGCTTTGCCGCCGCCGGCTTCCCGCTGCGAGAGAAGCAGCAGAAGCGAGGCGTGCGATGGCAGGACGAGCTGCTGCTGCTTGCCCCGCATCAAGCGGGAGTGCTCTCTCTCCCTCACGCCGCCTTCTCCCGCTAGCGCTCTTAACGGGACCCGGCTTCCGTGCGCGGCCGAAAGGCGATCAGGCTGCGCCCCTCCTCCCCCCTTCATCTTTTCCGCAGCTCTACTCAGCGGCGTTGGCGCACTGCCGCTCCAAAGCCCCACCATCTCCCTCCCCCGCAACCTTTCTCTAGCGCCCACGGAGCCAGCGTCCTCGCTGTCCGCCTACAAGAGCCGTGCTCTGACCCGGGCCCGAGCGCGCGGCCTTTGTTCCTCCTGCGCGGCTCGTCTCCTCTGTCTCCTCCGCCTCACTGTTTGCCCGAACAGCGGCAGCCCCCGCACGCCCCTGCATCCGCTCGCCGTATTCTTCCGGGAGCTGGATGGCTGACAAAGGATGGCCGCGGAGCTGCGTTCCCGGCCGCCCTCAACACTAGTCCTCTCACATCCTCGCTGCATCCTCCTCTTTACGGGCTTGCGAGGGCGGCGGCCCCTGCTTCTCGCCCGCGGGCAAACACGGCCTGTCGCCGCCAGAGGCGCCTGTCCTGGATGGCTGCCCGCGGCCGGGAACAGGCGCTTCGCTGCGACCGCATGCAGCACAGACCTGTCCGACCTCCCCTCTCCACCTTGAACCCTCCGTTCTCTATTCCCAGTTGGCCGCGGCACGCGACTCGCATACCCTCGGCTCGTTTCGGCCCGAGGCTGAGCAGCAGTGGTTTTAGATCGGAAGGGATGCGACGAGTGCCGCGCGGATGTTTCCTCCAGCCCCGGTTGCCCTCCTGTATAAACTATGACGGGGCAGTTGATGAAGTGGGAAGCGCCCTTCCACGTTGCGTCACCGTCGTAACATTTCCCGGAAGGGACGGCAGTTTGTGGCTGCTCTGCTAACATCCCGATATCGAAGGACCGCTAGCAGTCAGCCGCCGCCTGTTTCGAATGGAGAATAACCCCTCGGTTCATTGTGCACTGCCCTGCTGTCTATCAATTCTGAAGGGAAAATCAATTCCCTCGTTTGCTCTTACTCCGCCCTTCTGCCAAAGAAAAAAAGATCCTTAATAAAAAAAGTGTGCCTCTGTTGTACAGTGAGAAAGATTGAGTTCACATATGGCACATCAGTGACTAAAATGCTGCTTCATTTGCTGTTTTAAGCAGGGTGTCGGAACGAAATGTTTTTCGTTTCGGTTTTAGTTTCGTTCCTCCGTAAAACGTTCCATTCCGTTTCTGTTCCGGAACGGAAAAAAAAAAGTGTTCCGTAACGGTTCGTAAGGGTTTTTTATGTAAAAATTTGAAGTTAAGGTAACCATGAAAAAATATTGAATTTGTGATATAGTTACTTGCCCTCGTCTTGAGAAAGTGGGACAGGGGTTAAACACAATCTTCCCACTTTCTCCAGAGCAGCGGGAGTAACTGTACCACGAATTCCTATCAACTAGCATGAACCAGTAAAAACTTCAAAGTCATAGTATTTTCTCAAAAGTCAATTGCGATTTTTTTTAGCGGGCTCACTGCTTTGTGTCAATTAAGGGAGTGAGCACGATCTCAGAAGCAGTCCGTCATTGAGGGTACTCTATGATGTGCGAGACCGCTGTTGTGATAAAGAAATCGCCAGGCCTGCGCAGAACACGCAGCACAGTCACAGCGAAAGCTGGAAGAGTGGCATTCCTAGAGCCCGTTGTACACTGTCTTGGAGCAACCAATACAAGTACACATGCCAGGTATGCACTACGCCATAAATGATCGTAATTTTTCTGAAGTATCGAAGCAACCACTATGCCATTTTTCGTCAATCCGAGTCTTCGGAGAATCGTGGTACCCGCTACACATCTGTAAGGCATTATGTGCACTTTGTGCTGTGGCTGATGACGATGAAGAATTATGGCTAAACCCTTTGTAACAGGTTGGAAGCATTCAACGACCGACTCGTTGCGAAACTCACACTGTGTGACGCCAGGATGTTATTATATTCTTGTGCTGCACTATATTACATGTTTTAACACGATTCTTTGCCCGACATGACGCCTGTACAAATATTTTTGCGAAGGAGTTACAAGCACCAGCGTGGCACTGTGGTGGAATAGTCGACTTCCACGCAGAGGGCGTGGGTTAAAAGCCCATCCGGTCCTAGAAAGTTGTTTCTCCTTTCATTGTTTCCTATTTCACGCGATAGTGGTTATGGACACCTAAATCGGCTGCTGTGATCTTATAACAGCTTTCGCTGTAAGATACTTCAGCGCCGACAATGCCCTCTCCACGCTGGCCTGCGTGGAAGGCGCGAACAAACGCACTTGCGTTAATATAAACATCTCTGGTTGCCACTGTTTTCGTTTTTCGCAGAATTTCAACATATATTTGCTTTGCAATTCCTGTCAGAGGTACGCGCTAATACTGTGCCCTGAGATATGCATAATTGCTGACGTTGCATGGCCTCAGTTGTTCCGGATTGCCAAGTTTTCTCGTGAACCAAAAAAACGACTAAAAGAATTTCGGTTTCACTCCGGTACGAAATAATAGATAATGTTTCGGTTACGTTTTCGTTCAGGTCAAAAACGTAGTTTTTTTTTTGTCGTTTTTCGTTTTTGGCTTTCATTCCGTTCCGACACACTGGTTTTAAGTGCGTGGCACTCTAGCTGCCCGGCTTGTCGTCTATCCACTGCCTCATGTCGCATGGTCTCGCTGTGACCAATACAGGCCTAAAACAAGGCTAGCAATGCTCAAAACCAGTGCAAAATAAATTAACGGGGTATAAAATAATATACAGAAATAACGAAGAATTAATCGGAATAACTTACGTAAAATTGCGAAAAACACTTCTGAAACATACGGTTGAGACCCGCGCCGCGCAAGAAAGGGCGCCTCCCCGTCGGCAAGCGCGCGATTGCCAAGTAAATCGCTGGGTTGCCCGTGCTAAGCATTTCCTCAGTTGTCACGGTAGCGGAGCTGCATTAGGCGCACAGTTTAGAAGCACACCAAGACCTACACAAGAACGACATTAGCGCAGGATTAACCGCAGAAAAGGCGCTGGATTATAGCTGAATTAGAGCTGCATTAAGTGGTTTATTTAAACTTTTTATGGACTAAATATACGACAAGTAAAGTGCTTCGCCCTCACTATAACGATCGCAATCGAGCTACCGTGCACGTTTAAGTGCCGGTGCATATTGATATCGGAATATTATTACTTACGGGCGCTTCTTTTTGCGTAAGAATTCAACGTCTAAAAAAGTTCATCTGTAGTTCCAAAGAGGCCGCTTATACTGGAGCCTCCACCACACGGCCTGCACTGAACTCATGAACGGACATTAACGCGAAAAGCTATTTGTCTCGTGTCTTCAAATTACCCTTTCACAATGCCAGAAGCCCTGTTCTTGCCGCGGGAAGACTCTTAGTAAGCAAGAAAATGCGTGAAAAAAAAGAAAATACTGGCGGCGACGCTGCTTTGAGGTTCTGGCAAGATCTCGTGGTTACGTTGACAGTGTGACAGGTTCTGGTAGGGCTTACGTGATCTTTTATTGGAAAAAAAGTTATTATAATGTGTTATGAGGGAGCTATATACTTAATATAGGCAGTTTGATGAAGTCTTATTCTGTTAATAAAGTCAACATACGAAAAAATAACTTTGAACTCCGTAAAAACACAGTGACATTCAGGTGCTCAAGTGTCATCGCGGAATTCAAAGTTTTATTTATTCATTTATTTACAATACTGCTACTCTCATTCGAGGGCGTGGCAGTTGGGCAGTACAATGATTTTCAGTACAACTAATAAAAAGAAAAAAAAATAGCGAGAAAGAGCGGAATAAAAATCAAAGCAAAACAAGTCAGATAAACAAACACTAACATTTGTAGCGTAATTACAGCATATATGGGCTACAGAGAAAAACAAAAAAAAAAAAGAAACACGATATGTACAGTATGCAGTAAGGCAAACAAAATGCTGGTTAAAGAACGGCATATTCAGTGGAATTTATACACAAAACGCATAATACATGCTAGGTTCAAGGGAAATGACAAAGAAAGACGGAAAAAAGAAGGAACATGAGGCTTCGCATGAAGTGGCCAAAGAGAATAACGATAGTACAGGTGTCGCTAGGGGCTGGTAATAAGACTAGGGTAACTAGGATTAAACTTCTAGCATTGAGCACAGTGAATGAACAAGTTGTCGTAAATTGGAAAGTTTCTTAGATGGTATGAGGAAATCTATGTTGGTGACGTTGGATACATAGGTGCTCTTACGCGAACACATTTTTTTCTATTTGCGCCATAAATTCTGATAGTGATTCGATGTTGGTGATAGTAGCGTCAAGTTGATTCCATTCTGATACTGCGAGCGGAAAAAAAGAATACTTAAACGTGTCATTTTTACATGCATAATCTGTCAATGTGTGTGCATGCTTATTACGTGTACGTGTAAGTTATACTTGGACAGCAATTTTCTCCCCAATGAAAGAGTATGGGAAATGAAGTACAACACAGTTAAATAAATAATTGTTAGTGT
The DNA here is from genome assembly GCF_013339695.2 of Rhipicephalus sanguineus. NCBI lineage: Eukaryota > Metazoa > Arthropoda > Arachnida > Ixodida > Ixodidae > Rhipicephalus > Rhipicephalus sanguineus. The sequence goes on from NC_051178.1 coordinate 59,714,473, forward strand.
AAACTGATTTATTGTTTAACATTGAACAGTTTCGTCTCAGCCGAAAGTCATATAGGCGACTTTTCGGTGAGTTCCAAGTACAAGACGTGGCCGAGGCTGTGCTCTCGCTTAGCTCGAAATACATACGTAGCACCAAACAAAAACAAGATGGGTTTTATACGCATAAGTAGAGAAAATGCGTACAAAACATTTTGACTAATAGCCTATGTGGCTAGTGGCTAGTCCAACATAAAAACGCATGAAAGTTAGCAATGCACGTACATGATTATGAAGACCAGGTTTGCACATGAAAATGGGCAAGTTTTACAGCACACGTAGCACTTGCCAGCAACGTGCGCAATGCATATTTGCGCAAAAAATGTCTTCACCGCACAGCATCTGGGTAACTGGCAAAGCCCGCTTAGAAATGACGAAAACTGTGACATTCTCCTCAGTGTTCAGTGCAGAAACTTATGAAGAAGGGGACTAGAAGGAACACACACAAGCGCTAACTTTCAACAGTGATTTAATTGAAGTCGGATCACATATTTAAACACGGAATAAAACGAATCAGGCATGCGCAGACACAGCAGCACTGAAGAAAAATCTGCGACTGCGCATGCCTTAGGTGTTTTGCTCCATGTATGAATATGTGACCCTGCTCCAAATAAACCACTGCTGAAAGTTAGCGCTTGTGTGTGTCCCTTCTCGTCCCTGTCTTCATAAGTTTCTGCACTGAACAGTGAGAATATGTCTAACCATGGCCTCAGATATTAGCTCCGGCAGCGCGCCGCACTGCCGGAGCTAATCACGGAGGCCACGGTCTAATCAATAAAGCCAAAAGTCCATCCTTCTTATGTTACATTCGCAAGTGACAGATGATTACACAAGCCCTACTGTTCTTGTTCTGGAAATAATCAAAAACTTCTACTGACCCTCCACAGGACTGCTCGAAGTATGCGTAAGCATTGGCGTGTCATCCAAGGGGTTTTGGGCGACGACATATTGGTGTGATGTGTGGCGCGACCACAGGTGTGCGCATTGCAGGGTGATTGTGTCAGGAATGGTTTCACGCATTGTTTGACGTCATGTCTACGAGTGGGGTTTTTAAGTCTGCAACGCATCGAAACTTATTGAAACCGACCAACTGATCCTCAACGCCGTCACAAATCGCCTTCTTTACCACACTGCTTTCTACTATTATCATCTACTATTACTGATTACACCGTTATAATGACCACATGTGTTGTGGTCCAACCCCAGATTTTTTCCTCATTAGCCCAACCAGATTCCTTCACGTTGTCCACCGCCCAAAATTTTCAAGTCGGCCGTCCCCAAATATTTAAACTTGGCCCACCCACAGCTCTTTGATTTGGCCTGCTCTCAAGTTTTTCGATTTGGCTGTCCCCAAATTTTTAGAACTGACCCTCTCCAAAATTTTAAAATTTGTCCGCCGCAAATGTAGGCTTCCTCATTCATTTTCGACGGAACCCAATAGTGCAGTATACAAGATGTCATACTTTTTAGCCTTACGGTCCACGTACACGTTTCTCGCTACCAATTTTCAGGGAACTCCCCGAAGATTGCGTACGCATTGAAACCCGCACACCCAATGTGATGTAATTTTAACATCTGAATAACATGAATCCTGTATGAGCTAACTTGGTAGCCAGCGGCAGCACTTGAAACGCGCATGGTCTGGTTCCCTGCATGCCGCTGTTAATTTCGTGAGTCATTAGAATGAAGTCAAGCAAAACTTCACTGCAATGAGTTAAATACTTGGAATGTTAAGTTCTAGTTAATTCTTATGAAGTGATCCGTGAAAAAGAACTTTTTAAATGTTCGGTACCTTTCACGCACTTATCCTTTCTCATTTTCTCGCAGCGTTCGCGCTGCTCTTTACATCGACAACATTTCAATTGCTTTCAGTGTGACTTATTTCGGTTTCGGCATCAGTATTCTTTTCACATCAAGAAAGTATAAAGTCGTGAACCGTTGGACAGGGCTCGTACAATTGCATCTGTCTCTCAACACTTGTACGACGTTGACGAGAGTTACTTGACCTAACAAAGAATTGCAGGAAACAAGTGTTGCTATTGTTAGCAAAGAAGTGTCATATAGCTTGCTTTGACGCTAAAGGAAAAGAATGAACATTGCGACTGGTTAAAACGTACATTTAAACGGACAATATCAGACGCGTGTTCTTGAGGAGAGATACATGGTGATCTAGTTGGTGTTCATTCATCTTCAAAAGTGCGCTTAGTTAACACAGTCACAGTACAGAACGAATAACATCGAAGTGCTGTGTCCTGTATTTTATTCGATCGGTACAGTGTCTGTGTCAACTAAGCGCGCTTTTGAAGATGAGCACGTGTTCTGGCCTACTGATCTTATGCATAGTGTTTTGTGTGGTTATCTTTCATAGCCTCAGCTTTTGTCGAAAGTTTCGAAGCCACTGCACAAGTGAGCGCATCAGTGGGGCCGGCTTCTAAATGATCATGACTGAGCATTTACTTAGCCATAAGCTCAGTTTCTTTACCGCACAGGAAATGCAATGCGAGCGCTCACGTACGCAATTAGTAATTGCGTCTAACGAACATCATTATACGGGATACAAAAAGGAGGAGATACAAATAACTACGAGATACAAAAACACGGGCGACAAGGCGAGACACGAGCACACCTTTCGAGATCCCGGCCTGCTCAGGCGGAGCTTCCCCTGAATATCGCACCAAGCCATGGCTCCAGGAAACAAAAGGCAGTCTTACTCGGAGCCCGTTTTGGTCGTGAACTTCGCTTACGGGTGTAACTAACGCTGGCACTAATTAAACGGCTATCCTCAATGATAGCAATAAGCGCGGCAGTAATAACGCAGCGTGACTGACAAACAAAGGCAGGGTGACGTCAAGCGCTCATGACGGATGGTCTCGTTTATTAAAATGCCACAGAGGACACATTACGCATATTCTGTATTTCATTTACATTATCGTCACCCCCATTTCTTACTTGTCTTTTATTTTTATTTTTCTGTCCCTGCCTTTTCTTTTATTCTTGTTCTCTCTCTCTCTCTGCACTGATGCTTCATTGCGAGAGTAGCAAGGAGGGAGACTGCCATTTTTCATTGTCTGCACCATGACTTTCTTTCAACTATCGCATAAGTGCACGCACCTCTGAATTCTCCAAAATTCAGAGCCCTCGAACTATGGAATGTCTTGAGGGGAAATGTGGGATGTTGTAGCGTAGTTGTTCGTGATCAACAATGCTTTTGTGCTTTTAAGACGAAAGCCTCGGATGCCTCATCAAGCGCGAAAATTGGCCAGTGTCCCGCGTTGGAGTCTCCTGTCGGCGTCCACACGAGTGATGCAAAACAAAAAATCATCTTCACGTGATCACGGCACCATACGACGTCATCATGACGTCACAGATTGCCCAGTTTTGTGACGCAGTTACTCATGGTGACTTCACCTGATGACGCACATGCATCTTAAAGGAGTACTGACATGAATTTTAAAATTTTTCGGGTTGTTGCTCTAAATAAAAGCACGGGTGTCGAGAACCCTAAAAAGAGTGTCGTGGTGCCCGGGGATGCATTGGATATATTTTTAATATCACTTCTTTCAACCAGCAGTTTCGGTTTCGAGAGGGCGGCTTCATAGTGACGTGTCAAGTCTGCCCGTGACGTCACGGGCAGACTGCAACCCACGAAATATGCACCTGCTGTCCTTTGCTGTCAGTCGAACGTGGTACATGATGAGTGAACTGTCGTCCAGTGCCTCCGACAGCGATTTCTGTGATTTAGGCTGCATGCAGAACCCAGACTTCGCAAAACAAGTGAGCTGACTTGAAACGTCATAGGGCTCTCCATGCGGTGAAGCTGCCTTGCAGATGCTGGGAGATGAAAACTTTAAAATCAAACTTAAATATTTATACGTGTTTCCCGGATGCGGTGTGGGGAGAACGTTAACACTACATGCCAAGGAAACCAAAAACGTCCGTTTTGCTGCACTTTAAAATCGTGTCAGTACTCCTTTAACTTGGTCAACGGTGGGCCCATCACGGAGGCACTGCAAAACCACATTAGGTGCAGAAAGCTTTCGGAGGGTAGCAGCGCAGGAACAATACACCGACTAAGAGGAAAAATAAGATGGCTTTCGCCTTCCACTCGTGTTAGGTGTGTACATAAGGAACCCTGTGAGTTTCTTCTCCACAGCTGTCGGACGCCCAAACAAAGCTCGCGAGAGTACCGCAATTATGAAATGTTTCATTAAGCAATCCTTTATACCGTAACTTGCTATATGCACCAGGGGTCGCATTCACAAAACGCGGTTGCGCACTTGTATATAGAGTTTGTATGGTCAAGTTAAAGCACTCCTGATGGTGGGCATAATATCAGCATTGGTGGTGCCAACTTGAAATAGCTCCAACAAAAATCTTATAAATGGAGCCTCTTAGTTGATCAAACATGCGTACATTCATTTAGGTGAACACTGCTAAATGACCGATGCTCTACCGTATTCATTTCTACAGGACTGCTTAAATGAGAACCCCCACTTTCTTTTCTTATATTAATATGCTATGACTGGCGGACAAAAGAGAACATGGTACCCTATGCATTCACCTCACCTCAAGCTCTTTGCCCACCGGACAGGAAAAATAAAATAAAATAAAATAATATGGGGGCTAGCCCGCTCCTAAGTAAAGCATTAACGGGCGTAAAACCCATCAAACATAAATGAAAAGGGGTGTAAGAACTACACAAAATGCAGTGTTTGTGGAAGAAGAGCCGATTGGAAAAAATAAAAGTTGGGCACGGTAACGCATTTCAGTCCTATGGTCAACGAGCACAGAAAGCGCTCGCATAGAGAATTTGTTATGAAGAAATGAAGTGATGGGAATGATGCATGAAGATGAACGATGTTTGTAGACATGGGTGCCCCATTGGTGGTGTGCCTCCACGACAGGACTTGACCAACGGAAATGTCGATGACAGCGGGAGGTCGAAGATGTTGTACCTGTAAAAATCTTTAGGAAACCTGAGGCACAAGTGATGACTGTCTGTCGTATGGTTACCCATTGTCAGGCGGCCATCAGGTAAAACGCGGAGCGCGCGCACAATGACCTAGATGTCAGGAAGAATGGTCAAGCTGAAATGTGAGAGTTGCATCAGCAGTGACTTGTAAGAATATTTCCCTTGACCAATGGTAATGGAGGATGACTGTGTAGCCAGGAAAGGCAGCTTGGATGAGGGAATGAAAGAATGAGAATTAATGCGAACTTGAAACGTTCTAAAGTAAGTATGACAAAAGCGATTGAAAGGGAAGAAAGGACGACCATGGAAGTAATGTTTCAATGATGAATTAATGAAAGGCAGGGTTGCGTGAATGACAATTTACAAGAAAAGTGAGGAATGCAACGGCGGTGTGAAGGGATTCTCAATGTACAAAAAGACACCAAGCTGGCAAGTTTATGAGCGCCTCCCAGATACTAAGGCAGTTAATAACGCGGTCTTGAGGGAGAGTACGGAAGCGAACTTGGAACGTAAGAGCACATGGTGTAACGTTGGAGGTAGACTGCTCATGTGGGAAACGGTACAAAGAGAAATACAAGGAGAGCTGAGGAACAATGATTAATCCGTAGGAGTGTAATGTAGTGATATCAAGATGCTCAATGATTCACATTATTCAGAGAGTGATGTCAGTGATTGAAAACCAGCATGCTGCCCTTGCTGTCAGATGCGAGAAGACATGTACATAGTTAAAGGGCAAAAGGCACTCAAAACGACTGCTTCCCTAGCCGTTGGGATAGGGACCCGCCACGGCCCAAAAATTCCTGACGGTATAATACGTCAGGCGGACAAAAAAAGCCGCACGGTACCTTACGCATTCAGCTAAGACGAAGGTATACCTACTTCTTCTCCTTTGCTTCTTCTTCTTCTTCTCAGTCGATTGGGCTGATCCATCCCCTTCCCCTGAAAGCTTCCTGCGCCTAACGTGACTTTGAACTGCCTCCAGGATCGGAGGCATCGCAGTTTTCTGCACCTCACGTGGCCTGCAGTATACTGCCTCCGAGATCGGCACGAGCTTGACCAATCGACTATGTCGTGCGATGACGTCATCTTGTAACATCACGTAATGCGACGACAGAGTGACGTCCCACATTCTGGCGACATGTGACGTCAAGATGACGAATGTCACGACGTCAACGCATAATAATTTTTTGGCGTCACTTCGCTTTGACGCCAACACTGCCGATGGTGCATTTCGTGTTTGATGAGACATCTAAAGCTTTCGCCTTAATAATTTCTATGCCGAACCTCCTCTAGGAGTTCTAAGGGATGCGTAAGAGTTTGCTAATAATCATTTTTTGTTCTGTCCTCGTATGCTGCTGTGTCGGAGCGAGTATAGCGCTTTTTGTTCCAGATGACGTCCAGTATCATGCCCTTTTATTTTCCGCGCGCTTGTTCTGCGCTTCTCTTCCCTGAAACGTCGTTCTCGGGCGGCGTCAGCGCGGCGCCTTTGCTCTCCTGGCTCTTGATGTAGTTCCACCAATACAATACATCCCTGTCGTTCAGACGTAGTCACCTTCTTGCAAGCGTCTCCTTTTAGCACGGTTATTAAGACAGTCACTCGGCTTCTGAGCGGTCGTAGGTTATAAACTCAGCAATACCGACGTTTCTTCTTTCGAATTTATTCCGTTTTGTACATTGATATTGTTGTAGTGATTCGCCTTGCGTGAAAAAAGAAAGAACCCGCAGGTTTTACGCTCGGTCGACATAGAAATGCCTGCGCAGTTAAAACGCGAACAAAACGTGCCGCCATTTGTTTAAGCCGTGCTAAGCTTCCTTCAGTGGACGATCACTATACGTACTCGTGTAGTTATGAACCAGGAATCAGGCCATCTCCACTTGATACCACACTTCTCGCACTCTCCCTCCCTCGATGTGTATATTGACCATTCGGGGAAACGCTCATCTCGACGTCAACAGATACCCTACAGCTACCGTCCAGTCGGAGCTTCTTCCTCGAAGCGTTGGTTCTCGAAATGCGCGTTCGCCGCATTGGAAAAGTGAAATGAAAGCATGGTAATGGAACCCAGCTGCTTTCTTTTCTTTTTTTTTTTTTTTTTTGCTTTGCCTCTCCGACAGAGGTCATGCAGAGCACTCGCACTCTGTGCGGCATAACGCGCGAACCATGCATTCTTATCGGTGTTTGTTTGGAGCGCTGGTATAGCTCATTTTATATAGAGCTCCTCAACAACCCTTGCCAGTACACAGCACAGAGGGTTGGTGTTTGCTGGGCGTCGCCAGGATCGCCTCTTGCGCTCGGTGTCTCAAGCATGTTTCGCCTCCGTGTCCTCTACGCACCAATCAGCAACTGCCATCCTTAATGCATAGAGTTTCCCAATATTTACTAGAGGGAACTCTGGCGCTGCCACCGTTCAGCCACCATGGGAATGATGGGTAGTACACGGATTTGCCTGATCTTCGTGCTTGCGGTTTCGAACGCACTTGTGGCTTCGCTTATTGTTGTATTTTCGAGTTTGTTTCAGATAAAAGAATGGATCGTTGTGAATTTCGAGGACCGATTTCAATTGGTGAGCCTAAAAGGTCAAGGTGGTGAAGTGAAACTGGTGAACTTTCGCTGAACATCGTCTTGCCACAAAGCGGCTGCAGGCCACGCGGAGCCAAACGGAGCCGATAGAACGAAGCTTAGACAAATTCGTGTACTACGTGTACTATACCATCATTCCCATGCTGGCTGAAGTGCCATGCGTTGCAGCTTTCATAGACACTAGCGCCAGCGTTCCCTCTAGCAAATATTGTAGGAAACTCTGTGCCTAAATGGGTAGCAATTGCGTCATTCCGGGCCAATGGTGCTGGCCACGGTGCTGACATCGATGCATGCATGCGCGCCGCCGAGGAGCTGGTCTGAGTGCATGGAGGAAAAATGTCTGGGTGCGTTCTCTCTCACCGAACGCGCCTCTCCACCACGGCTGCACGTATACGGATGTAGACGCAGACACAAATTTCCCCCAGATAAAAGCCATAAACGTCTGCGCTGCAATATGCGACGGAAAAACGGGCATGGCTCCTTTCCCCATTTTCGCACGATCACCGATTCCTCTTTAGATGTTCATGATCTGTAATATACCACTATTTAAAAAAATGCTCCATTCGGAGAGCTCTCCATAGGCACGAGAAAGTATGCTGTCAAAAGTTCTTTCAATGCTCATCCAAAGCTCAAAGTATGCTGTCACGGTAAGCTCATTCTACAACAACAACAAACAACTACTACTACTAGTACTACTACTACTACTACTACTACTACTACTACTACTACTACTACTACTACTACTACTACTACTACTACTACTACTACTACTACGACGTCGTGTATTTCCGGAGAGGCCGCGTTTCCTGCGCGCCGGGCTCCCTCAGTTTTGTTAGCGCCGGTAAAATTCGATGATGAATCTCTCGAATTGCGTGAAACTTTCGTCATTTCTAAAAAATGGGTATGTCATAAATTGGCACGCACTACAACTTTCTGATATAAGCGACTGCCCTCAAGTGAATGACTGCAAAGATAATTAACGAGTTTTTGTTAATTAGTCAATTCAATATTCTTTTAGATGCGGTGAAGTATTTCTGCCTCGACATAGAGTTTGTGCGCGAGAACGACAGGACTCTGACTGTCGTATAATTTTTATATAAAGTCTGGATTGTCGAAACAAAATTTGTCGAAACAAATTGTCGAAACAAAGCTTGGCACATCGAAGCACGGACGTACCCGTCGCCGCTCGTACTCCCCGTCGACCGACACGTCGAGTTGCGCGGTTTCCTCCTCGGGAGATCTTTCTCTTTCTCTTTCTTTATATATTTCTTTCCGTCTCTTTCTTTCTTTCTTTCTTTCTTTCTTTCTTTCTTTCTTTCTTTCTTTCTTTCTTTCTTTCTTTCCTTCTCTCTCTCTCTCTCTTTCTATTTAGTCTTTCTCCCGTAGCCACACAGTGGCACATACCCGTTAAGATAATGATAGTTTTCTGTGGTTAGGCTGTCCACCACGCGTTCCGGTAGGAACATCCTGCGGAAGTTGGCGACTCCACTGACGGAAATCGAGTCTCGCTCGTGAATAGCGAGGACGAATCACCTTTGTCCATATCCCGCGAAACGTCCACCCCGAGCATAACGAGGGTACGAGACGGGCCATGGTAAATGCTCTTCTATAAAGAGCTCACGATCAGGCCGGGGACTGTTGCTTCGTAGACGCAGTCTGGTATCCAGAGGGGAAAGCGTATGCGGCAGTGAGCATCGACCACGAGGGGAGGATCACAATCTCGACGACGGTCCTGACAGTGGCGGCCGAAATAGCGGAGCAAGCGGCGGTTGCGTTGGCCTTGCTGGACGGCGGTACACCATTCACAATGACTCGGGGTTGGCGATCACAGAATTTACCAAGGGCACCATCTCGGAACCGGCCTTACGGATCGTCCGGACTCGTTCAGATCGAAGAGTAGGTATCTCGTGGGCGGCTCCCTATACTTTCCATTGCTTGCTGTCTATTCATTCCTCGCAGGTTGGTCCATCGATTAGGGCCGTCGTGGCAGTGCGAACATCATTGCCACAGTAACCACTGCCACCAGTCGAAACCACCAGTGCGTAGACCAGCAGCAGCGTTCTTTCGCGGGATACCGTTGCTCCTTCTCTCTGGTGCCATCTCTCCACCGACCACGTCTTCGCAACATGTCCTTCTTTCTCCCCGGCCTCTTATCGAATCGCGCCCGCTTCATTAATTGCACAGCTCTTTCTTTCGCCGTCAGTCGTGGGTGTCACCCGAAAAGAAAAAAAACGCGACGGCTCGCAGCCGGCGACGAACACTCCACCACTCCCCGTATGTGCTGTTAGCTGCCTGCCTTCTACAGTCAACATGCACGATCGCTTGCGCAGGAAATGAGCACTGCCCACTTACACTACTCCCGCGCAAACAAAGCGCTGCTTCCGTAGGAACAGTTATAATTCGAGCAAGAAATCATGTATGTATGTATGTATGTATGTATGTATGTATGTATGTATGTATGTATGTATGTGTGTGTGTATGTATGTGTGTGTGTGTATGTGTGTGTGTGTGTGTGTGTGTGTGTGTGTGTGTGTGTGTGTGTGTGTGTGTGTGTGTGTGTGTGTGTGTGTGTGTGTGTGTGTGTGTGTGTGTGTGTGTGTGTGTGTGTGTGCCCTTCCAGTCTGTCTTGATCATTAGTTTCTGAGTTTATTTGCGCGATCCAGTGTGAACGGTAATCCTCAGCAGAAACTAAAGACAGTAAACAGGACGACAGAAGACGTTCATGTCTAGACGTTTTTGTCGCTTAGGGAACGGAGTGCAGTTTAAGTTCAAAGGCAAGTTCTGCTGGCGAAAGAGGAGCAAAATAGAAAAACAGCGTTATTACGAAATGATAAGAGCATGACATCACCACAACTTTACAAAAAAACCGCAGAAGTGTGGGAGTGTTATCAGCCATGTCTTGTTTGCTCTTGTATGATGTTCATATGCGAATTGCCTGACATTGCTTAGAAAAAATTATTTACGTGTTAAGTACGAACGACAATTTCGAACGTACAAAGTAAAACATGAAGCCGGTTTAAAGTCGCGCTCTATAGTATATGCGCAGCTGCGACAAAAGCGGACAGATGTGTCATGCAGCTTTTTCTATAGATGCGTGATCCGTCTTTGTAATGCGTTGCTCACTTTGTCTAGCACTTCACATCGTTGTAAAGTTACAGATATCAAGTGTTAGAGATTATTGCGTCTGGAAAGTCAGCACACACTGTGAAAATATAATGGGAGCGAGGCGAGCCTCTGCGTAGTTTCAGTGCATCCAGGAGTAACGGAATAGAGGAAATACCACTATGTACCTCATTCCCACGGGTGCGGAGAAGGTTTAGAGCGAATCACGACATGGCTAGGTGATTAGTCCGTTTGTTTGTGTGTTAAAACTCCTACCGCAGGTATGTGCCAAAGAAATTTGGCACACCCTCCTACGCATGACTTGTCCTCTAAAAATGAAGAAGGTAACTCACGGGCGGCAAATACCGACGTATGTGAGCCACAATTTGGGCAAACCCCACTATTCACCACTGGTACACTAAAACACGGGCGGCAAACACCAATTAATATCATGCACGACACGCCAAACGCATGCGGCAAGCCTGACAAAACGACGCATATCGCGAAACTGAGAAGACGCAAAAAAAAAATTTTTTTTTTTTTTTTGCGCAGCTTGCAGCAGTCGCAAAAGGCCGTGTCACAGCAGCTGCTAGTGGACACCTAGCTGTTCCTGGCTTGGCTAGGCGGCTAGGCTTTTGCCCTCTCACTTCTCTCTTTCCCACCCCTTGCTATAATATACTACACTCTTAGCAAACGACCGCTTAAAACAACGCATATAAGGCGGAAAGTAGGTCAAATTTTCGACGCTTATAAATGGCTCTCTAAGCGGCCTACTTATACGGCTCTTTCATGCGGCCCTTCTTTATACGGCCTCTGGCTAAGCGGCTCTTTCTTATGCGGCCTAAATTTATGCGGCTCTTCCCTATGCGCGGCCATCTCGTTGCCAGAAGGCCGTTTAAAAGTGACCGCTTAAAGTAACGCATACCGTCGATGTGGTTAAGCGGTATTTCAGGTCAAATCTGTCCGGCTTATATACGGCTCAATATGCGGTCGAAATATATGCGGTACTTTTCGCAAATTTTTAGAAAAAAAAGAAAGAAATTCTTCTACGTTGTAGTTGATCGTGCAGTGTTCCTCTTTTTTTTTCTTTTGTTCTCTTCTGTCTTTCAACTCATGAATATGCATTTACACATCACAAGAACACTGCACAGAGAGTCACAAACCATGTATCAACACACACACACTCCACCACGGGGATTTGAACCCAGGCCAAACGCGTGACAAGCAGACACTGTAACCACTACGCCACCGCACCACACGATCTGGTGGACTTCCGCGGCTTATATATGCACTTCACGTTATCTTGGACGATTTTACGATCGGCTACAACGCTATAATTTTGCATATATGAGAGGCATCGTTCGCGTATAATGCGCGTGTATACGTGTGCACGACCTTAAGCGAACCCTCGCGGGCAGTCACAGTCAGTTTGTGTGTGGAATTATGTTTCTCGTCCGACGGCTTGCGCATCCCGCACGGAGACAGAGGTGAACAATGAACGATGCGTTTCCGAGTGCATTTCCATTTGCCGGCATCATACAGCAGCCGAACGTGCCCTGATGTGCAACCAGCCGCCAAAGAAAAGTTTTCTGCGATGTTTGACGCAGTACAGGCGGTGGAAGTCAGCTGATCTCATCTCTACTTGGCGAAGTACAGTCTCCCACGTCCTTCGCGAGCATCGCGTGATGTCGGTGCGTTTATACGACAGTATTATGTAGAGGTTCATCTCAGAGAATCGGATTAAAACACATAATCGCTTATTCGCGCAACTGATGGGTTTGGTGTAGTGCAGCGCGTACGAGGCGACGGACCAGCTTTCAGAACGGGCGCGCTCATTTCTCTCTCGAGTGTAGCATAGGCGATGAAGAAACGTTGTTGTTGAGTCGAAAGAACAACGAGCCTTCGCAGAAAAAGAATGCACTCTCCCGAGCTCGAGGCTGACGGCGCGGACGAGCGATGCCGTGGGATTGTCATGCTGGGGAGGACGGCGGGTCTCAGGTTGTTCGTTCTCGTGGTTCGTTCGTTGTTGACAGTTCGAAGTGATGCTCCCCTTGGCTTCCACAAACGATGAAACGTATAGTGCATGACTGGCGCGGAAAGAGCACGCATGAAATCGCTTGCATCACCCGTTAGAACATTTGTTTCCTGCCAAGCGTCGCATCAAAAGAAGCTAGCAATGCTTGAAATTGAATGAAGTCACAATATGATCCAGCTTTCAAGGATAAAACCATACTATTTCTTCAAAAGTCAGAAGTGGCCTGAAGGATTCAGAAGGATCATGTGAACAATTATACTGAATAATGCAAAGATTAACTTGAAACATTCTAATATTTAATGGGTGCTGTGAAATCTAAATAACAACTCCAAATTAAATATGCACTTGTTTTGCACCTTGAAGGTTCATGAATGTTAAGCTCTACAACATGTCTCAGTTGACCGCATATCAGCGCCGAAGAGCGATCTGGTGGAGGCCCTGTGTTGGGGAACGTGGCAGGTTGAAGGTTGTTTTCGTATTCCACCCATTGTCGACGAGTGAAAGTGATTGTTTCCTTGGCTACGAGATGTGATCTGGGCGACAAGGGCCAGTATTACTTCACTCCACGTGATCCAGTCGAGTATGCTTTGAGCTTAATGACGCTGTAATGTATAAACTAGCAAAATGCTAAAAGTGGCTAAACTCAGGCAGTAATCTTGGCTTCTAGGAATAAATAATCGCCTGTCTTAAAAATGTGCAGTCAGTAGCATCCTGCTTGATTCGGATCACGGGACGCGACATGTAAACGTATAATACTAAATAGTACATATATAGGAAACAATTCTTATACTCAATACGTGTCATAATTGCAAGTAACAGCTGCAAATAAAAGCACGCTTTCACACAAATAGCACACCCATAAATGTTGAGCTTTACGTGTCCCAGTCAACCTCCCTTATGTTCCATAACAGGGGCGTAGCCAGAAATTTTTTTCGGGGGGGAGGAGGGTTCAACCATACTTTATGTATGTTCGTGCATGTGTTTGTATGTGTGCGTGTATATATACGCAAGCAAAATTGAAAATTTTTCTGGGGGGGGGGGTTGAACCCCCCCCCCCCCCATCACCCGAAAAACCACCCTGGCTAAGCCCCTGTTCCATACCATGTAGCTTTGCGTGCACTTTTATTTAAATATCAACTGTCATGCAACATCCTTAGCTTTGGCTAGTACAGCAGCTAATACAAACTGTGCTTGAGAATTCAAGATTTATGCCAGTACCAACACTAGCTATACACAAAAACATTCTTTAGTAGTTCAAGCACAAGTGTCGCAGCTTTTTTCAGATTTAGCAGCTCATATAGCGGTGGCTCACAAAAGCATGCAGACATACACATGTCTAATGTGCAGCTGTTATTCTTTGATACGAAGAACTGCACGAAATAAACTGACACAAGGAGACGCATGGACAAGCGTCTTCCTTGTGCCAGTTTATTTCGCGCAGTTCTTGGCAGGTTGAAGGTTGTTTTCGTATTCCACCCATTGTCGACGAGTGAAAGTGATTCTTTCCTTGGCTACGAGATGTGATCGGAGCGACAAGGGCCAGTATTACTTCACTCCACGTCATCCAGTCGAGTATGCTTTGAGCTTAACAACGCTTAAACGTATAAACTAGCAGAATGCTAGAAGTGGCTGAACTCGGGCAGTAATCTTGACTTCTAGGAATAATGTTCACCTGTCTTAAAAATGTGCAGTCAGTAGCATCCTGCTTGATTCGGATCATGGGACACGACATGCAAACGTAAAATACTAAATAGTAGATATAGAGGAACAATTCTTTTACTCAGTAGGTGTCATAATTGCAATAACAGCTGCAAATAAAAAGCACGCTTTCACACTAATAGCACACCCATAAATGTTGAGCTTTACGTGTCCCAGTCAACCTCCCTCATGTTCAATACCCGGGGCGTAGCCAGAAATTTTTTTCAGGGTGGGGGGGAGTCATCCATGCTTTATGTATGTTTGTGCATGCGTTTGCATGTCTGTGTGTATATATACACAAGCAAAATTGAAAATTTTCGGGGGGGGGGGTGGGGTTGAACGCCCTCCAATGCCCCCCCCCCCCCTGGCTATGCCCTGTTCATACCATGTAGCTTTACGTGAACCTTTATTTAAATATAAGCTGTCATGCAACATCCTTAGCTTTGGCTGGTACAGCAGCTAATACAAACTGTGCTTGAGAATCCAAGATTTATTGCCAGTACCAACACTAGCTATACACAATAACATTCTGTAGTAGTTCAAGCGCAAGTGTTGCAGCTTTTTTTTTCAGAATTAGCAGCTCATATAGCGCTCACATAAGCATGCAGACATACACGTCTAAATGTGCAGCTATTATTCTTTTTACGAAGAACTGCGTGAAATAAACTGGCACAAGGAGACGCACGGACAAGCGTCTTCCTTGTGCCAGTTTATTTCGCGCAGTTCTTTGTAGTCATGGATTACCAACTTGCCCAGCGATCAATTCTTCAATATTATCCTTTACGTGCAGCCCCCTTCCGTGATAGTTACCATGGCACACCATCTGTCAGACATTGTGCCACATAAAGGGTATTTGCATATAGTACAAGATTTGTCCTTCACTAAATGTTGAGACCTGAAATGTATTTGTTATTTTTCTGGTACCATTTCAAAACATGACCTTTCCCTTGCAGTGTTGAGACATATATTTGCAATAAGTTAGTCAGGCATCGAGTCCAAATCCATCCTGTGCCAGCCTGGCACTTAATTATGTATGCATGGGTCCCTTATTTCCATTCTCTGCTTCAAGCCCTTCCCTTCACCCATTACTGTAGAACTGTGGCATTAGGTGTTCCATCTGGCACCGCTAATTGTTGTACATTTTGTGCCATTTCTTCGAGTACCCATGCCAGTATTTAGTGCACTAAATGAAGAAGGAAACATGTTATGCTGCTGCATACTGAGCAGAACAATGAAATGTAGAGCCATGAGAGAAAATATAGAGAATATTGTCACGCTACAACGCAAACACAAAACAGTGAGAAGTTCTACAAGAGTAGGAGGACCAGCTTGTTGACACAAAAAAAATAGCAGGCACAACATGTCTAGCAAGACTGAAACTTGGGCTAGTTGGTTGTCCTTCATGATGAACCAGCAGCACAACCACACACAGAGGAAAGGTACACGAAACACAGCACTGTGTTATGTGCCTTCTTTCCTATGTCCGTGTGTGGTTGCACGGCCGGTTCATCAGGGACAAACGATGTCTTCGGCAAAATCCCAAAGACCCACTAGACATTGATGTCATTGATGTCCCCATTGTCTTTCTCACCTGCAGAGCACACGCATCACTACATATACAATAGGATGCATTGCAGGGGTTCTTCACCTATATGCTCTCTTGTTTGAGTAATAGGGCATTGTGTGAACAAAAATAACGAAGGTAAAAATAAAATCGCCCTAAATACATGCCACATTCTTATATGCTCAATTTCAACCTCCACGTGTTCCACTTCAGCACCTGTGCACATAATGGCCCCCTAAAGGATCTCGGCAGTAGTTTCTCTGAAGTGGTTTCAAAGCTGCTATTGGATTAGATTAAGCTAATGGAAATCTCATGAACTTATCCTTTCAAAACCAATAAGGGGCAGTCCACTGTTATTTTCTAGCAAGCTACCTTAGCAATTTGCTTTGAACGTGTGCACTTTCCTTGCAATTGTGTCCCAAACAATATTAACTACAAGACACATCATTCTACACTCTTAAAAGAAAAGGTAGTGCTACTTACTAACTTTGAGGTAGTAAATTGCTGTCACAACATTCACTACCTAAGTAGTAACTGCAGGTAGTAAACGGCAAGGTAGTAAAGTTACTGCCATGTCATTTACTACCTGCAGCTATACATACCAAGGTAGTAACAAAAGTTAGTAAATTTACTACCATGACAGTTACTAGTTCCTGTTACTACTTATTGGAAGGTAGTAAGCTAAGCTAGTAACATTACTACCACGACGGTTATTACTTAGTTACTAAATGCAGGAAAATAGTATTTGTAAGTTAGCAAATTTCCACCGTGCATGTTAGCTATTTGCAGCAACTATTGATGAAAATTTGCTACATCATTTGATAACGTCAGTCAACTTCATGAACTAGAAAATTGCATCTTACTTAACACAAGGAGCATGCATCAGCTAATCTCACAGAAAAAAACAATTAATGTCTTTTGCCAGTCTAATGCGCTTTCCTCATGCACACTAATGAGGGTCTACAAGGATTGGCTGCTGTTAGTGTGTAGAATTCTGATGTATGAGTTTCAGCGTATTGCAGCCTTATGCCTGCAACAGCATGTTTGCTGCACACGGTCCAATAAATCTTTTTGTGGTTAACAATACGAAGTGTGTAGGCTTTAGAGGATTGTAACAAAAATATCAGCAGAACATTTCCAGCAATGACTATATCAACAGCGTTCTTTACATGTAAGAGTATTTTGAAGCCAATAAGTAATCTTGTAGGCCTATGATGCAGGCATTTGGAGACAAGCTCTACATTGTCAATTTATTTTAGTTTCAATGGGACAATAAATGGGCTAGTTGATTCAATTCCCATGAAAGTGCAGTTTTATAA
>NC_051178.1:59731879-59752936 GCF_013339695.2 Rhipicephalus sanguineus
TATTTTTCGTTTGTATGTAAAATAACGACAACGAAAATTGCACAGGAGACGGATGTTGTGATCGCCAGCGGTCGTTTAACTCATAACCGTGCTCCTCGTAAAGGCCTAGCGACGTTGTCGGCAAGAAGCCGCATCGGCGGTACGCCTCACTGCTTCGCCGGCGTTCCTGCATAAGTGCCGCTTCTACGCTTGTGTGTGCATAAGTGCATTTTACGGACTTGTGCACCAGCATTGCTAACGCTGGTTCGGCCGCACGATAGAGTACCAGCTGATAATTCGAATTCGCTGACTGAAAGGAGGGTTTAAACATCCGGCGGGTTCATATTAAAAGATCGGTGTGTTGCGGTGCTACCATTGAGCCCGCGAAAGTTTACACTTACGCTGCGAACGTTTTATTGTTTTATTACTTCGAACAGAAGTCTGCCACCAGCACCACATGGGAGGTCAAGATACTGTGCTATATATAGCCGATGGTTGGTTTTCAGCTGTGTAGCGCGGGCGCAGGTATGTGCGGTGTTTAGATTGCAATGGTTGTGTGTGGTTGTATGTCTGTGCACTGTCTGTGTGGTGTCTGTGCCGCAAATAATGCATCATTCAATGCTGATTCAGTTAGAAATACCAAGAATTACGCCGACATAGCGAAGAGTCGCCATCTTTTTTTTTTCTCGGTTAGACCAGACGGTTCAACTGTTAGTCCCTCTGGAGCATTCTACGAGGACCAACGTTTAAACCACCTGGAGTAAGTGCTAGAGAGTAAAAGTTGAACCCTTGTAGTTACTCCCGCAGTTGGTCCAAAAATGGTTCAAAATCTGTGGCAGCCCATTTAGTCCCCTGAAGGACCAATGCCATACCCCATTTTAGTCCTTTTCGGCTTAGAGTGTAGAGTGCCGAAAACTTGAAGCACATAGACGAAGCATCTCTTCGACCACGTCTGCCGTGAACTGGCGTCCACGATCACTAATAACGACTTTGGGAGGGCCGTGCCGGAGAATGACAAAGTGTAGCATGAAGGCACACGTCACGCGCAGTAGCCGATGGTATAGCAGTCGTCTCGCAGTATCGTGTCAGATGATCGGTGCACACGACGATCCAACGATTTCCGTTGGAGGAGCGCGGGAAGGGACCAAGAAGGTCAATTCCAACTTGCTCAAATGGAGTTCTTGGTGGCGGCAAAGGGTGTAGTCGACCAGGAGGAGTACCTGTAGGACGCTTGCGACGTTGACATTCGTTGCAGCTAGACACGTATTGTTGCGTGGTCTGATGCATCTTGGGCCAGTAAAACCTTTCTTGAAGGCGGTAGAGAGTCCTCGCTGCTCCTAAATGACCGGATGTTGGATCATCATGCATGGCTCTCAAAATGGAAACGCGGAGACTCTTCGGGACTACCATAGTAGCCCGTCGCGTATGCAGAAACGAGTGGCCGATGATTTTCGTCCGTTAGCAAGAAGTTGCTGTAAAGTACTGTCCTTCTGCTGCTCAGTCCTAAATCTGTTCTTGTCAGGAAAGCCTGGCTCCAACGATGCGATGTACCCGTCGAAGTTGTCCGCGTCACAGACCGTCGTGGGAAGCCGCAGCCGCGAAAGGCAGTCTGCATCAGCGTGCCGGCGACCACTTTTATATGAAACCGTGAAGTCGTACTCCTGTAGACGAAGTGTCCAACGTGCAAGTCGACCGGATGGATCGCGCAGATTTACCAGCCAGCACAGAGAATGATGGTCGGTCACGACGGTGAAGGGGCGTCCGTATAGGTATGACCGGAAGCGTTGTACTGCGAAGACCACAGCAAGACACTCCTGTTCCGTAACGGTGTAGTTACGCTCAGACTTGCTTAGGGAGCGACTCGCATACGCCACGACATGTTCTTTGGTATCGACGCGTTGAACCAAAACAGCACCGACACCAACGCCGCTAGCGTCCGAGTGCACTTCTGTGGGAGCCATAGGGTCGAAGTGTCGGAGAATCGGATGGGACGTCAATCGGAACTTGAGTTCACAAAAAGCGGACGCACATTCCGGGGTCCATTCGAACCGTACGCCTTTTTGAAGCAGGCCACGTCAGAGGGTGCACGATGTTAGCGAATGCAGGAATAAAGCGACGGAAGTACGAACATAGTCCCAGAAAACTCTGTAGTTCTTTGACTGAGCGTGGCTGGTTGAAGGCTTCCACTGCAGCCGTCTTCAGGTCGTATGCCTTCTTTGTCTACCAAGTGGCCTAAAACGAGTGTTTGGCGCTCTCCAAAATGGCATTTCGTTGAGTTTAACACCAAACGTGCTTTGCTTAGACAATCGAGCACAAGGTCGAGGCGTGTGTTGTGCTCACGGAACGTGCGCCCAAAGATCACTACATCGTCTAAATAACACATGCAGATTTCCCATTTCAAACCGCGCAAGATGTTGTCCATGAAGCGCTCGAACGTGGCTGGCGCATTACATAGTCCGAACGGCATAACATTAAATTCGAAAAGTCCGTCCGGTGTTACAAATGCCGTTTTTTCCTTATCTTCCTTGTGCATGGTATCTGCCAATAGCCTCACCGCAAATCGACAGATGAAAAGTAAGAAGCCGATGAAAGGCAATCTATAGCGTCATCGATCCGTGGAAGAGGATATGCATCCTTTTTGGTGATAGCGTTGAGGCGACGGTAATCAACGCAAAATCGCCATGAGCCGTCTTTCTTCTTAACCAGATTACTGGGGCTGCCCACGGACTGCACGACGGCTGGATAACATTTTTCTTTAGCATGTCTTGAACTTGTTCATGTATAACCTTGCGCTCCGAAGGTGACACACGGTATGGCTTCTGACGGATAGGGTGATTGCATCCCGTATAAATGCGGTGCTGCATGCGAGAAGGAGGAAATGATGGTGGATCCTCCTTCTGAGCAAAGTCGAAAACTCCGGAGTGTTTCGTGAGAATACTCGCCAGTTCACGACGCTGGTTAGTGCTAAGCTCTTTGTTGATCATAGCCCATAATTGAGGAGTCTATGGCGTGCACAGTATCAGAATCGGACTCATCCGCGGAATCGCGGCTCTCTGCAAGGTTGGCAAGAGAAAATACTTGCTGTTCGCGAATCGCCGCAAGCTTCAGACCCTTCGGCAGTGTCGTGGGTTCATCGGAACAGTTCATTGTCCATAAGCTAGTGCGCCCTTGAACAACTGACAGCGTACAATAAGGTATCAGAACATTTTTCTTCATGCAACTCAGGTGAATCGGTTCCACGGTAGCGTCAAATGTCTTGTCGGTTGTGGGGGAACATGCGACTGGGACACACTTTGCTGACAACGGCGGAACAACTGTATCTATGCATACGTAAAGGGCACTTTCGTGACAAGGCAGGTGTTCCATAAACGCAGACGGAATGCCCGAATGTATACGGTAATTTCTCCCGTTCGGCAATCAACATTAGCACCGCACAGCTTCAGGAAATCCAGGCCCAGTATTACGTCATGCGTGGCGTGAGGCAGAACTGCGAACTCTGCGTTATATACATGACCACCCAAGCTAACTTCCACACTGCACACACCAACAGGATGTAGGAGGTCGCCACTCACTCCGCGAAACGTATCGGTACTGTCCCAGCAGAACATCACTTTTCGACCAAGGAGGCGCTTGAACGCGAAACTCATAACGGAAATGGTTGCTCCTGTGTCCACTAAGGCCATAGTTGAAACGTTGTCTATCCACACACACACCTTATTTCTTGAACATACAACTGACGGAGGTATTTCTGTCGAAACCGTAGAATGTCCAGCGACCTCACCTCCAACGGCCGCGTCGACTAGTTTTCCGGAGGGGGCGACGGGTATCGGCGCCGAGGAGACGGCGAACTGCTTTCACGAGGAGCAGGCGGTGGTGTCAAGCTGCGATCGGAGGCTGGAGAGGGGTTTCGCAACATCCCTGGTCTTTGGTTGGCCGAGCTTCCCGTGAACATGTAGCCACTTGATGCACGAGGTCGGTCAGATGTCGTCGAGCGGTCGTACCTCGGTGGTTGGCGGCGATGGCAGTACCTCGCAATGTGGCCCTCGACGCCGCAGCTGTAGCACACGGGCAGAGGTCGTGCAAAGAAATGCTGTTGAGAACGCTCCGCCGTGAAGGGTCGTCTCACCGGATACGGAGGCTAGCAGCCTGGACTGTAGCTGTCTGTCGCTGTGTGCCGCGGCCGGGACGAAAGCGTTGCGCATGTTGCTGTTCAAATGCGAATGTGTCTGGATGCGGCCACATTCTTCCTGGTTCAGTGAGGTCCGCAACGCACACTGACGGTGGCAAAGGAGCACATGGTGCTACTGGCGTCGAGTAGTGCGGAGAGTAGGTGACGTCGTGTTGCCGCAGTTCTTCACGCACGATTTGGCGAATAGTTGAAGCAAGGTCGGTGGGCGGACTTACATCGACGCTGGCGACAGTTGTGACATTTGCCAGTCGCCCAAATTTCGGCGCAATGCGACGTGTCTTCAGCGTCTCAAAGGTACGGCAGTGGCGCAGAACATTCGAGACAGAGGTAAGATCTTCTCTACCTATTAGGAAGTTGTAAACATCTTCTGCGATACCTTTGAGAAGATGTCCGACCTTGTCTTCTTCCGACATCCGCGGGTTTATAATCTTGCACAGCTTGAGGACTTCCTCTATGTATGTGGTGCAAGTCTCCCCAGGAGTCTGAGCTCTTTGCGCAAGCGTCCTCTCAGCCCCTTTCTTCTTGGAATCAGAGTCACCGAAGCATTGTTTCATTTCTTCTACAAAGAGCTCCCACGTTGTTAAAGACTCCTCGTGATTCCATACCAGAGCGGTTTCCGTCAGAAACAACGCTACATACTCAAACTTGGAGATGGAGTTCCAGTGGTTGTATCGGCTCACCCTGTCATAATGCTTGAGCCACTCGTCCACATCTTCTCCTCCTCTTCCAGCGAACGGACGCGGTTCCATGTAGTGACGAATCGCTGCATCCGGTGTTGACCTATGCGCGGTTGCAGCTGACACTGAGTCTTGTGCCTCGTTCTGAAGCATGGTGAAAGTCGTCGGTGAGAGACCGGCAAGGTGGCGGCTCCGGCGAAGTTCAAACGGTTGTGGCTCCGTGGTACGTCGACGTCGTGTACCCAGCACCTCCACCACTCTGTTACGCGCACGAACGGGGTTTATTGAGATGCGACGCAGCGGTAGCCTCAGCGGCCTTGAGTTCGCACCGAGGTTGTCGCTATCGCCATGCACGTCTTCTTCCTCTTCACCTCTCTCATGTCCAGACCCACTACACACAGGTGCACATACCCAAACTACGATTGTAACAATATATATATATATATATATATATGTGTGTGTGTGTGTGTTGTGTGTGTGTGTGTGGTGTGTGTGTGTGTGTGTGTGTGTGTGTGTGTGTGTGTGTGTGTGTGTGTTTAGACAACACAGATTTTTTAATAAATATCCTACGAGAGTAAGGCTCCTGTCGTTTTCGCAGACGAACTCCATCCACGTCGCGGCGGAAATACTTTGCCGCCGTTAAAATGGCACTGTAGCGACAAATTAACAAAAACTCGTTAATTAACTTTTAATCATTGACTTGAGGGCAGGTGTTTATATTACAAACTTGTGGTGCGTTCCAATTTATGGCATGCCTATTTTTTAGAAACCACAAAAGTTGCACATAGTTCGAGATATTCGTCATCGCCTTTCATGCACGAAATCGAAACTGATCGCGCGAGGCGCGCACGAAACACGACCGTTCTGCTACGTCAGACCGGAACACGGGAGTGACGAAATTTGAATGACGGCGCGCCGCAGCCGTATGTTTTCGTGAAAGGCTGCAAGTCATCTCACTTGTGCCCGCGCATTGCCTTACTTTTGCACGCATGCGTTTGGTGCTTATCTGTTTCTTTCAAACTGTGCACAAGAAAACCACAATATCAACCTTTGCTTTGTATGGGAAACATAAAACTGAGGGGCGGCCACTGCGGCTGTGGCGCTTCTTCTTGCAGACAGGCCAAATAGTTTTTCGGGCCTCTTTATAGTTTAAGAAAGAAACAGATAGGCACCATACCTATCGCACGCATACATTAAGTTGTCTACTATTGTATTTCACAATGCTTGCCGATTTTTCTGACCAGAATTTCTGCTTTGGCGCGCCTTCATTCAAATTTCATCACTTCCCTGGCACGTGTCATTCCTGGTGTCCCGCCGCGCTTTGTGCGCTGCCGGGCGCTATCAATTGCGATTTCGCCCTTCAAGTTCGATGATGAATATCTCCAACTAAGTGCAACTTTTGTGATGTCTAAAAACGTAGGTATACCTTAAATTGGCACGCACTGCAACATTGTAATATAAACACCTGCCCTCAAGTGAATAATAAAAAACAAGTTAATTAACGAGTTTTTGTTAATTAGTCACGTCAACGTAATTTTAGTTGCGCGAAAGTATGTCCGCCTCGACATAGAGTTCATATGGGTCATTCCATATCAAGTGTTAACAGGTAATTTTTGGACCACCGATCATGCTGAAAAAAATCGTACGTAACAATTAACGGCATAATTAAGCTATACTCTGCTTAATTTGTTTTTATGATGTTTCAGGTACAGGCCACGCGTTGGCCTATACCGGAAAGATCACAAAGGCAACTTAAGCCATTAATTATTGCAAAACAATCACAATAGCAATTATGCCGTTAATTAATAGGTAAGACCATGCAACTGGATTATCAGAAGCCAAACATGTCGCCCTAAAGCTTTCCTGCAGGCCATTGACTACATTATAATTCTACCCCTTTGGACTATGAAGTGGTTGACTTGCCCTTTGATGGTCCAAGGGGGAGTACCGTTCCATAATTTTAGCACTATTGCTATTTTTTTACATTGTATACACCAGTATTACTAAAATAAGTGGCAAGAAATTGTATAACTTGCATTACTCGCTGCGAAAAGGTCCCGCTGGAATCCTGCGTTGACGTGCAATGTAGTGAAGGCGAGACCAAGGCAAACTTCGTATGACCTTGTGGTTGTTCAGATGGAAAATTTTTGTCTCGCTTAAAACAAAAACTACTCTTTTCAAACTTTCTGTATGAAATACCAATAAAGCATGCTACATAACGATGCATAAATCATATTGTTACCTGGACCGCTACACTGCGAAACTGAAGCCGCAATATGGGTCAATATGCTATTTTTCTTAAATTTCTCGCAATATTGTGGCAACGTTTCTTCTTCTTTCGATCCCGCAGTATCTTATCCCCTAATATAGAAACCTACAAAGCCCACAATGTGGATATATTACTCGCGTAAAATCTGTGCTTTTTCTAAAAAAACGCCCAACAGGCAGCATTTAACAATATTTCGTCAAGGTCAAAAATAATCTAAGTTAAAACAAAACTGAATAAACTATCCTAGTCATGAAACATCAGCGCCTTGAGATTAATAAAAAAAATGTTTCGCAGTAATGGCTCAAGCCATTAACTGTATATAAATTATATAGCGTGACACAGTTCCACTTCCGTGCCCAATTTCGAAGCGCCCTCTAGGCAATACAAAATTTTGGCCCGATATATAACTCCTCAATAACTATTTCTGACATTCACATATTCTAGCACGATTTTTTTCACAGATGGTCGATAATTTGCCTCGATTTGTATCTCTCTCTCTCACTCTCTCTCTGTCTCTCTCTCTCTCTCTCTCTATATATATATATATATATATATATATATAAACACCCTGTATATATATATATTATATATATATATATATATATATATATATATATATATATATATATATATATATATATATATATATATATACAGGGTGTTTCAAGAAATGTGTCCAACCTTCTCAAAAAATCAGGAAAATGCGATATTTGCTCGGGACTTTCAGAATTGCTTCTTCTGTAGCGGCAGGAATTTTAAGGTAGTTAAGGAGATCATTTAGACAGCAATTAAGAAAGTTACATTAATTAACTTTTTAATTAGTGGAGTTAGGTGATTGTGTCAAATGGAAGAATTGAAGTTCTTCATGCGAGGAACCCATCCGAGCTTTGAGATTTCGAAAAAGCGTCCTCTAGTAATTGTTGTGGCGTAATGAAATTCAACCGAATGCAACGGTTTTTAACAGCGAAAGCCATCGAATTCGGTTGAATTTCATTACTTCGTAATTATTACTAGAGGCCGCTTTTTCGAAATCTCAAAGTTGGGATGGGTTTCTGGCACGAAGAGCTTCAATTCCCCAATTTGACACAGTCACCCAATTCCACTAATTTAAAAGTTAATTAATTTAACTTTCTTAATTACTGCCTCAAGTCACGTCTATCTTAAGATGCCTAGCGCTACAGAATAAGTCATTCACTCATTTTGAACGTCTCAGAAGAATATCGCAGTAGCGTTCTTCCATGTTTCTGTTTAGATTTCTGCATTGAATTTAGTTGAAGTTCATTACTTCGTAATTATTACGAAATGCCATTTTTTTCAAAATCTCAAAGTTGGGCTGGGTTTCTGACATGAAGAACTTCAATTCTCCCATTTGACACAGCCACCTAACTCCACTAATTAAAAAGTTAATTAATTTAACTTTTTTAATTACAGTCCAAAATAAATTCTTTAACCATCTTAAAATCCCTGCCACTACAGAAAAAACAATACTGAAGGCAGCAATCAAATATCGCATTTTCCTTATTTTTTTAGAAGGTTGGACATATTTTTTGAAACACCCTGTATATACATAGAGAGAGAGAGAGAGACAGAACTTCGTTCGCACTCAATTTGACGTGATTGTTCATATACAGAGAGATAATTTGCATAGCAGTGCTTAATATACACTTCGACCTCCATTCATACGCATGTTATGCACGTAGTAGTATCTACAAGCAACACTTTTTATACATTAATCGCAGAACGTTATGCATGAATACAAATGTGTCGATGGCGGCCGTCCTTACAGTACAGTTTCGCATTATTCAATGAAATTTCGTTAATGTCTAAAAGCTGCTCACTAATAAGTGCCTTTTTTAATGTAGGTAGAAATGACTGCACGTATTCTTTTCAGTTGTAAGTACTACACTTTCTTGCACATATTCTGGTTTGCGTATATTATATTTTGTCTTGTTTGCTCCTACTCAAAATAGTGTTTCTAGCGCGTTATTATTATTACTATTACTATTGTAATATTGCTTCTATTGTTAACTTGTGAACCAAGAGTTTATTCGTGGCATTAAAGGCGTAGTACATTCTTTACATTAATCGTATTTGTATTTGCGGCATTACTTAGAGGGCCCTCCGGCACCTCCAAGTAAATACGCAATGCAAACGGTGTAACCAGAAATTTTATTTGAAACAAATATGGGCGATTGCAACTTTAAACTGCCCCGCATTGTTTCCTTCCGAATTGGTCGTTAGCTCTTTATGACTGGTTCAAATTTTCTGGTTCATGCACACAGCATTTGCTTGTAACGCGATGCAACAAATGACGCCAAATGATCCATCCCGTAATGACCACTTATGCGCGGCTACGTAACGACTTAAAGGATACACTATTCTGAAGACGGCATATTTTTGGCCATTGGTTCTTCGCCATTCATCAAAAATTTTCGGTGTGCCGTAACATCGCCTGCTTGCTACGCGACGTCAAAAATCTGTGAAATCTCGCGGCATTGAAATGGCTGTGCTGTGCACACGAAACAGCGCATTACTATGGTGTATTCACCATAGTAAAACATTTTTGGATTATCCGGGCAGTGTCTCATTCCGAATGTAATTCAAGAAGACTGCCCGCCGATCACACTGGCAGCGGTTACTTATAGCAGCTTTCGACATGGATTCATATGAGTATAATAAATATTTTCAGTTGTAGTATAACAATGTTGAGCTGCTTCAGCGCGTATACAACTCTGTGAACTCATCCTTGCTGAGAGAGAGGAAGACAGAGGAATAAACAGCGCTGCGTGTGTGTGCTTCCTTGTTGTCCGAGTTGAATTTTGTGCTGTACAAGTCAATTCGAGATTAATCGAGACCAACACCCCGCGGTCAATTCAGCATCCTTACAAACTGTGGACCTTGACCGTTTCGCTTGTCCGGTAGATCAAGTTGCGGGGCAATCTTGAAAGCTGCGCATCCCAATCTGTTCGAGTGCACTGCCTTATTGGTCGGCTCTTTGCAAGCCGCCGCGCTCGCTGCAAGCTGCCATATGATAAGCTAAGCAGGTTAATTGGAGAATGAAGCGGACACCTCTTATAGCTCCCCCACTTCGGCTCAACTAAAATGCTCGACACTTCTGCACTTCCTTCGACTCACAGCAGCTGGGATATAGAGGAGCGGCGATGTTATTAATCCTCGATGAAACAAAATTAATTTACTGCAACAAGAAAAGCGTTTGATCGGTCCATAAAACGTTTAGAGTAACGGCAGGAAGTGGAAGATGGAAGCTGCGATGAAAAAATCCGTAAACAGGGGGTGGGTGCTCGAGCCGACGTTTCGACAGTGGACTTGTCTTCTTCAAGGCTTGTTTTCTTCAAGGCAGTTCCAGCCTTGAAGAATACAGTCCACTTGTCGAATCGTCGGCTCGAGCACCCTCCCCCTGTTTACGGATTTTTTTCATCGTAAAACGTTTAGTGGTTCGCGCCCGTATTTGAATCGTCGATTATGTAACTTTCAGGACATGGCAGAGCCCAACAAATGCATGGCAGACTGCTCTAACGTTACAGAGCCTTTGCTCAGGGGTAGCCTCTGCAATGCTGGAGCGCAAGGCACGAAAGCGTCGCATAGGTAGCCTCCATCGCAGAGAGCCTAATACAGTGAGTAGTCGTGAGACATGGAGGACAATCTTCACAGCAGAAACGTACGACAAATTTATTATATAATTAGCTAGTGATCGCTCCGCTGAATGAAAACTTCGCCTCAGTTGTTGGTTTCCCAGTGTGCTCCCGAAAGTGACCATTGTCGAAAGTGTGTGTGCGTGGGGGGGGGGGGGGGGGGGTGCTCCGCCCTTTCAACTTTTCTCGTGCGAATAAGCAATCTTAGATTGCTTATTCGCACGTGCCAGAGAAAATACTCATTACATCACACACTCCGCATGTATAAGAAAGTGAACTTGACAACCGCCCGTTTGTAGCACGAAGCCACAAGGAAATCCACACGGATTTCTCAGAAATAAAGCCGCTAGAAATAAAGAAATAAAGCCTCCGCATGTATGCGTATGTGTATACGTAGTCGGTCACTTGTGCTTGCCCATCGTGTTCCGCAGGAGCCTCAGATCGTTTTATTTTTGCATTTCGTTTACTTTTAGTAGATCATTACGCCTATGGCAATACTTCTTGACCGGGCCATATGGCTCTTAAAAGGTTGCCACGCGACGCGTCTCCGTATACACTAAAGAGTGCAGAAGCGGAAATTCGCTGTCAAGCGGAAGAATCGCCGTCAAGCGGAAGAATCGCGAAACCTGCGGAGAAATGTTATGTAAGACGTCATTGGAAGAGCGGTGTTAAGCTTCGATTACGTGAACCCCTTTGGACCCAAATGCAAGAACACGGACAGCGTGCGAACATTCCCGGGCCTGTAGACGTTCGGGCATAGAGGCGCAGAAGTGGATGCCCAGACGCCCGAGAAACCGGAGACGCTGCTGCGGCGAAGGTGGAGCACTTGTGCGCCCTTGGCCTTGTGCTGTGAGCGAGAACGCGGTGAGCTCACGGCTCATCCGCGCCTGGCTTTTGAGTGTGGAATGCCGGTGGTGCGATCCATGGCGCGATCGGTGGCGTGATCAGTGCTGCGAACACAAGGTGATCCATATTTGGTCATGTCTGGAGGCGCCTGACGTCACACAAGTGTCTGGAACCCTTTAAAACGCGCTGAGAGAGACTGGGTGGGGCAGACTTGACTGAAACTCTGACGGAACTCTGCTCCTCGGCTTCTTACCTTTGTCAGTTTGCAAACTTATATGTCCACTTTGGTTTAACGATGTAGTATTAAACTCTATTGCTTTGCTGCTCTACGCCGTCGCGCCTGTACTTCCCTTCTCGTCGGTCCTGATGCAAGTTACGAGCACAACCTGCTGACGGCGGCGGTCGAGAGACCCTTAACAACTGGTTGGCAGCGGCGGGATGCTGCAGTCATTTCGACGACTCGAGGGCTGAGCTGCGACACGGATCCACGAGCCGTCTCGTCTACCAGGCCGCAACCAGATGCAGTGTTTGCGAGGGTCTACGCGGGATTCTTGGCTGTTGAGTGGTGAGTGCGGGACTTTGTCTGCTGAGTTTTGCCAGGCTTTTTCAGTGGGGAAGCGTAACTGGTAATTCGAACTATTGTTGTCGCCAAGGTGGGCTGCGGCAAGATAGTCGTGTACAGTAGGGAAGGTCGCACTGAACACAGCCATGAATTTGAGGTTGCTGCGTAAGCCGGAGTTGTTACAGCTTGCAAAGGAGTTGCGTTTGGATGTTTCTGACGCACTCCGGAAACCAGAATTGATCGAGGCTATTAGTGCTCTGGAGGCTGAGGAAGATGAGCTGACGGAATGCCTTGAGATAATTCGAGAAAGGGAAGCCGCAAAAAGACAGGCAGAGGAGCGTAGAGAACAGCATGAGAAAGAACGTGAGGAAAGGGAGCTCGAATTAAGACGACTCGAGTTTCAACGCTCGAGAGAGCGCGAGGAACGGGATCACGCGCTCGAGTTAAAGCGACTCGCGAGGTTGAAATAGAGCGCGTTCGAACGGCAGGGCAGAGAAGCGAGGCAAACAGTGCAGGGGAGCACATATCGTTGAAAATGACAGAACTAATTCGCCCTTATAAACTCGGAGAGGACATCGGGTTGTTCTTGGTGAACTTCGAGCGGACGTGTGAGAAGCAGGGGTTCTCCCGCGAGTCGTGGCCACAGCGCTTGCTCACACTCTTACCGGGCGAGGCAGCAGAAGTAATCGCTCGTTTATCCACTGAGGAGGTCGACGATTACGATAAAGTAAAATCCAGTTTGCTTAGGAAGTACAGGCTGTCCGCGGAGGCATTCAGGCGGAAATTCCGTGAAATGGAGAAAGGAAGGAGTGAGTCATACACTGAATTTGCGTATAAACTGAAGTCAAATATGGAGGAATGGCTAAAGGAGGAGAAGGCCTACGGTGACCACGCGAAGGTTGTTGAGTGTTTTTTACTAGAGCAATTCTACAACCGGTTACCAGAGAACCTTAAGCATTGGGTGCAAGATAGGCCAGATGTTAACTCTGTAGCCAGAGCCGCCGAGCTAGCAGAGGAATTCGTCACACGTCGAGCTCGCGAAGGCAGTGACAGTGGTCGAAAAGGGGGTCCCGATTTTAGGTTCAAGCCCAAGAGAGGGCCTGTGAAAATGAAGGAAGAGCCTGAAAGTGGGAATGTCCAAGCCGTAAATACGTCGGAGTCGGAACGGAACACCGAACATGCGTTAGAACAGCAAAGGAAGCTAGAAGCGAGGAAACCGTTCCTTTGCTATAACTGCCATAAACCCGGTCACATTGCGGCGCAGTGTAAGAAACCAAAAGTAGTGTTTCTATCTATCAGTGGCAGGGACGAGAATATCGAGCTTCTCGAACCCTACATGCGCGACCTTGAAGTGAACGGGAAGCCATGCCGCGTACTGCGCGATTCGGCGGCTACGATGGACGTAGTTCACAGCTCGTACGTTGAACCGCAAATGTTCACGGGTGAGTGCGCGTGGATCAAGCAGGCAGTAGAGTCGAGCAGTGCATGCCTCCCCGTCGCAAAGGTAACTATCAAAGGTCCTTTCGGCACGCTCGAGACGGAAGCTGCCGTGTCGCCGGCACTCCCTCCGCAATACCCTTACCTGTTTTCGAATAGATCTGACAAGATGCTGCGCGAGAGAGGGCAGCTGTTTGGGGAAGCTAATGTGATGGCGCTAACGCGTTCGAAAGCACGGGAACTCGCTGCGAAGGCAGTTGCCGAGTCCCCTTTAGCTGAAATCAGCCTGTCGCAGGACTCCCCAGCAGAGGTCGAACTTGCGCCAGCATTACAACAGCAGGAGGTCCCTGCTGTGGATGAAGCTACGGCACAGGCACCATCAGGAAATATTGGAAGAGCATTCCGGAGATTTATTTGTAGCGCCTACGTCGGAAAGCTTACAGCGACTGTTAATGGTAGACAGCGTGGCCTTGAGGGATCAACAAAATAAAGACCCGAGCTTGCGAAACATCCAGAGCAGGGTAAATGAAAAGATAGCCCCGAAAAACATAAGTTATTATGAGAAGGATGGCATACTGTACAGGAAGTATGTTGACAAAAGGGGTGTAATGTTTGATCAGCTGGTCGTGCCCCAAGCTTATCGAGAGGATTTACTGCGCTTGTCGCATGGAAGTTCTTGGGCTGGTCATTTAGGCGTCAAGAAAACGAAGGGACGGTTGTTGCAGGAGTATTACTTGGCCAGGCTGTTTCCGCGACGCAGAGCGATTTGTAAAGACATGCGACACGTGCCAGCGTGTGGGGAAGCCGGGTGACAAGTCGAGGGCGCCGATGAAGCTGGTGCCTATCATCACAGAGCCGTTTCGGCGGCTCGTAGTGGACACTGTAGGCCCACTGCCGGCGACATCGTCGGGGTACCGTCACGTGCTGACCGCGATATGCCCAGCGACTAAATTCCCCGAAGCGGTTCCACTTAAAGAACTTAGCTCTGTGGAAATAGTTAACGCGCTCCTTTCCATATTCGCACGAGTTGGCTTTCCTGCCGAAATACAGTCGGATCAAGGCACTGTGTTTACTAGTGCTCTTACCACTACGTTTTTGGAAAGGTGCGGAGTAAAACTAATTCATAGTTCAGTCTACCACCCTCAGTCTAACTCCGTAGAGAAGCTCCACTCCGTTCTGAAGCGAGTGCTGAGGGCGTTATGCTACGAAAGGAAGACGGACTGGGAGCTTTGTTTGCCGGCTACCATGTTCGCATTAAGGACTGCCGCGCATGAAGCAACGGGGTTTTCACCAGCCGAGCTTGTGTACGGCCGCTCGTTGCGATCTCCGCTTCGCTTGCTTCGAGAATCGTGGGAAGGCCGAGCCGAAGACCCAGTAGTGGTCGAGTACGTTCTCAAGCTACTGGAGCGTTTAAGAAGCGCTCAACGCCTATCAGAGCAAGCCATGTCTAAAGCGCAGCATAGGTCAAAAGTGTACTATGACCGCCCAGCCAGAACCCGTCGATTCGATGTCGGGGACAAAGTAATGATACTGCGACCGTCGCAGAAAAACAAGTTAGAAGTGCAGTGGGAAGGTCCCGCCAACGTAGTTGAAAAGCTTTCTGACACAAACTACGTGATAAGCCTGCCCGGAAAGCGAAAGATACAACAGGTGTATCATTGCAATCTCCTCAAGCCATACCGAGAACGGGAATCAGTGGTATGCATGATGGTAAACATTCCCGAGGAGATTCCAGTTGAACTTCCAGGGCTTGCGTCAGTCACAAATGGTGAGGGTAGTGAACCACTAATCAAGAATTAATATCGAAAGCGCAGTTGGAGCCGGAGCAAAAGATCGAGCTCCAAGATCTTCTGAAAGAATTTCAGGACTTATTTGTAGACAAACCAGGAAGGACCTCAGTTGTTACTCATGACATCGAGCTGACATCCTCAGAACCCGTGCGTAGCAAAGCTTACCGAGTGTCACCGCGCCAACGAGAGATTATGGATTCAGAGGTGAAGAATATGTTGGAATTAGGCGTGATCGAGCCCTGCGAGAGCGATTATACTTCGCCCTTAATTTTAGTTGAGGTGCCGGGAAAGGATCCACGCCCTTGCGTGGATTATCGCAAGCTAAACTCGATCACCAAAGATCAGATTTACCCAATACCAAACATTGAAGAGCGCATTGAGAAGGTTAGTGGTGCTCGATATATTTCCACGCTGGATCTTGTTCGAGGCTACTGGCAGGTTCCTCTCACCGAGAGGGCTAGCAGATATGCAGCGTTCATATCACCGTTGGGAACGTTCCGCCCTAAGGTATTAAGCTTCAGTTTGAAGAATGCACCATACTGTTTTTCAAGTCTTATGGCAAGGTGTTACGAGGACTAGGGGAATTTGCTTTACCCTACTTAGACGATGTGGCGATATATTCGTCCTCTTGGTCGGAACACATGCAACATCTGCGAGTGGTTCTAACGCGTTTGCGTGAAGCGGGACTAACTGTGAAGGCACCTAAATGCCAACTAGCTCAAGCTGAGGTGATCTACCTAGGTCACATAATCGGACAAGGACGCCTCCGACCTTCTGAGCTCAAGGTGGCTGCCGTACGCGATTTCCCGCAACCACGCTCAAAGACAGATATCCGCTCATTTCTGGGGGTTGCAGGATACTATCAGCGTTACATCCCGAGATATTCGGAATTGGCTAGCGCTTTAACTGACGCTCTCCGGAAAACTGAGCCACAAACTGTCGTCTGGGATGACCGTAAAGAGGAGGCTTTCAAAGCATTAAAAGCCGCCTTAACAAGTCAACCTGTGCTGAAATCACCTGACTATTCGAAAGAGTTCATAGTTCAGTGTGATGCTAGTGAGCGAGGCATGGGAGTAGTGTTGTGCCAACGAGGAGAGGACGGTGAACACCCAGTTCTTTATGCCAGTCGTAAGCTGACTGTGCGAGAACAAGCGTATAGCGCAACCGAGAAAGAATGTGCGTGTCTCGTATGGGCAGTGCAAAAGTTGTCGTGCTACCTTGCAGGCTCGAGGTTCATAATAGAGACCGACCATTGTCCTCTCAGATGGCTGCAGACAGCTTCTTCCAAAAACGGTCGCCTCCTGCGCTGGAGCCTCGTTTTGCAGCAGTATTCATACGAAATACGGTACAAAAAGGGGAGTCTCAATGGCAATGCCGATGGCTTAAGCCGAAGCCTCTAGGTCATGAAGTGGCCTCGATTGTTTTCTTCCTGACATAGGTTTTGTGTTATTATTTCTTCCGTAGCTATGGAAGACCTGTGCGTCGTCAGGTGGGCAACGAAATTAGGGGTGTGTTTAGTACTTTGTACGAGTAATAAGGTTGAGACGTTTGTGTTTGAGGTAAGCCTGGCGGGGCTCAGTGGGTACTTGTCTCGCACTTGCTTCTTCAATGGCTTTGTTATCCTGTGTTTTCCCGTGGATTGTTTGTTCAGTCGACCGGCTCTACCATGGCGAGAATCTTGCCCTCCCAGAGAGAGGACTTCGTTGTCATCCAGCATCTCTTCGGACGCCACGTCGGTTCCCAAGCTCTTGGCAGGAACGCCGGAAGTACCAGTGGTTTCCCTTCTTGCTGATGAGAGACCTGAACCTGTGTGGTGTGATGTCTCGGTCGACGAGCTTTGTCCGGTACGGCGCCGTCTCACCAGAGTGGCAGCAACCAATCACAGTCATCTCGGTGGAGGCTCATAGTGGCGCCAGAACTTGCGCGGTGACCGGGGCCCATGTCACCACCCGGAGCTGCCTGGCGACCAGCCCCACTGACGAGCCCCTGCGGTGTCGCCCGGGGAAGGAGATCGTACCATTGTCTTTGGCCACTTTTTGGCTTTCGCCATTTGCTGGATTCCATTGTAGTTCGCCTCCAGCCTCCGGCGAGCCTCGACAACATCAGAGAAATCTGGCGGAATACCTTACGAGACGGAACAGGGCCTAGAACCAGGTATCACGTACCGTGCTCCAGGTTAAGAAGGCTAAGAGCTGCGACGACTGATCCCTGTTGACAGTGGATGCTGTCCCCTGCCATTCGGGATCTCCATCCGCGTGGGGGCAGTCTGTTAAGCTTCGATTACGTGAACCCCTTTGGCCCAAATGCAAGAACACGGACAGCGTGCGAACATTCCCGGGCCTGTAGACGTTCCGGGATAGAGGCGCAGAAGTGGATGCCCAGACGCCCGAGAAACCGGAGACGCTGCTGCGAGCGAAGGTGGAGCACTTGTGCGCCCTTGGCCTTGTGCTGTGAGCGAGAACGCGGTGAGCTCACGGCTCATCCGCGCCTGGCTTTTGAGTGTGGAATGCCGGTGGTGCGATCCATGGCGCGATCGGTGGCGTGATCAGTGCTGCGAACACAAGGTGATCCATATTTGGTCATGTCTGGAGGCGCCTGACGTCACACAAGTGTCTGGAACCCTTTAAAACGCGCTGAGAGAGACTGGGTGGGGCAGACTTGACTGAAACTCTGACGGAACTCTGCTCCTCGGCTTCTTACCTTTGTCAGTTTGCAAACTTATATGTCCACTTTGGTTTAACGATGTAGTATTAAACTCTATTGCTTTGCTGCTCTACGCCGTCGCGCCTGTACTTCCCTTCTCGTCGGTCCTGATGCAAGTTACGAGCACAACCTGCTGACGGCGGCGGTCGAGAGACCCTTAACAGCGGCAGGTCGCAGTCGACTCTGGTTCTGGCAGTATTGATGCTGGCAAAATAGGCAGAACCGCGTAACGGCACGGCCTCCTTTAGTGGCCCCCAAGTGACACGGCCCAATTTCCACGAAATAGCTCCTTTTGCAGTGTACGTCTAAGTCACGTGTAAGCGTGACCTAGATGTATTACTTAGCAAAGGCGTGACTTGGCAAACTTTATGGTTGCGGCCTTCACCGGAACGTTGTTGTCGGGCTGCATCGGCGCGTGGTCTTTCATAGTTCGAGCATTCATCAGCGCCTAGACCGGCCCAAGGGAAGTCCCTTCACCACGATCACCGAATTAAACGCGTGTTTGGCCACGGCCAGTCTCGAGGCGCTCGCTCGCTCTTCCAGAGCGCCCGTTGTTTGGCATTAAACTTTCGCAATGTTGGAATTTTCTTGATGTCTGCAATGCCCCATGTGGGCTTTACATGTTGTCCTGGAGAGGGCTTTTAATTGGTCATAAAGAAATATTGCAGCGAAGCATTGAGTGAGACACTCGGCTTCGGTGCGTAGGACTGTAGGATCGAAATCCAGCACCACAAAGACATTTTATTTGGTTTTCTAGATTTATACCTTTATAGTTGTTCGTCTAACGTTGTAGAGGGACGGGTATACAGCTTTCTCGTTGAATCGACATAAAAATGCTTGCGCACTTAATGTCAGGGCTGGAAAGGCTAATCTTACATCCTGTCTTTTACACAGACTTTCTATACTAGGCAGGTAAGTGTGGGCGCTACGCCAATTCTGGCATCCAGTAAGTTACTGGACTACTACCCTTTGACAGAAGTTACTACTACCCTTTGACAGAAGGCAGCGGGTGAGCTATGCATCCATCACGAGTGCAGTGAGTCTCCGAAAGACACCGACGAAAGTGCGGCGTCGTTGGCCTTCTGAATGCGCTCGTTCCAGGCTGCGCCGTTCGTTACGAAGCGGGGGGTCCCGGCATCGTACCGAGAGCAACGCTCTAGAAAGAGAACGAAGTGGCGGATGGTGGGGGAGGTAAGCTGAGGGCGCGAGTGCAGTCACCTAGCAGTTTGAGGGTAACTGCCGCCCACTACAAATGTCCGCACTGGCAGGTCGCGCGTGCGAGAGACTGCGGTTTCCTTTACTTCTATTTTTCTTTTTTTACGCAGTTCTCTCTCCGCTATACTCTGCCGCAGACAGATACGGCCGCCCAGCGACATCCAGCAACATCTGCGCCGCCCGCAGAGCATCTAGTCGAGGCCGGAGGCACCGAGCGCGTGCGAGCAGTGAGCCACGGCACGGTTCGCGAGTCGCGCAGCCGCAGCGGGGGGTCGGAGATCGCGCCCGCAACAACACAAGTACGCACGCATACACGGGGTGCGCACTCTAGCAAGGCGACCCGCTCGGCCGGCACGCGGGACCTCGCCTCCGCCTCGTCACGCGACCGTGGATCGGGCTGCACAGCCCAACAGCCAGGCTAGGCGACTGCGGACAACAGTCGTTCGTCGTCGCGGGTGCCGCAACGCAACCGAGCGCAGCTCGCTTCGCTGACGACGGACGCGACGGGTCCAGCGGTCGCGCGCCGCGCGCGAAAATCTCGAGGCTTTGTAGGCTGCGCAGGAAGAAGGCCCTCTCGGGAAAGACGAATAAAACTAGAAAACAGCCAGGCCCTCTGCGTCCGATGCCACCGCGGCGGGTCTCTCTAGCGATGCTGGCAGGAAAAAAAAAAAAAAAAGACTTGCGCGAGGCTAGCGAAGAGAAGGCGGGCCGCGGCGCGCAATCCCCACGGGTGGCCGTTCTTTGTGCGGCAGCGGCGAGTTCGCTGAGGGCGCTGGAAGGGGGGTCGAAAAGGGGGGCACGCCATTGTCTCGCCCGCGCGGCTTCCGCAAATTGATAGCCTGCTGCTGCCGACCGGCTGCCGCTGCGGGAGCACGCCTGCTGCCGCCGCCCGTTCTCGCCCTCTCAGTTCGCCCTATCTCTCCCCCTCGCCCCGAGCCCGCGTGCTCGCCTCGGGATGGATGGCTGTGTCGAGTCCGCGCGGCTTTGTGCGCGCGGGTCCGCGCTCGTTCGTCGGCGATTGCATGCGCCGCGGCGGCTCGACTGTGCTGAGGGTGAGCCGCTGCGGGTACGGTCGTAGCGGGACGTTTGCCGGCGCGCCGCCGACTCGTCCGTGACCGCACACACGAAAGCGCCGAGCGCAGCCAATTCTCTTCCCCCACGCACCGCCCCGTGGCGGGAGACTAATCCGCCCTCGCTTCGGAGGTGCAATTTCTGCCGGGTCTCATCTCGGCTGGTTTACTGGCTAGCAGAAGACTTGGGTGAATAGTTTCCCGTTGGAGGAAGCGAAAGCGGCAGCTTCGCATTTCAGTTTCATGTAGTAGCACGCACAGTTCCTAAATGATGAATTTCGGCGCCGCTAGACAGTGCGGAGCGCGGTAGCAGCGTTGATAAAAACGGCTGCGAGAACGAGCATGGCGTCACAAACGCATGTGCGGCATTTTCGGCGGTTTTCAAAGGAACAGTGCGTGCGGATGCGACAGCGCCGCCACTCAGTCAACACTTCAACAATTCAGCGACATCAGCGTGATTGTCGCGCTATCTTTTTGCCAACCGAACATCACGACTCCCACAGGCGTGTTCGTGGGCGTTTGTCCTCTTTCGGGCAAGTTCTTTCGTTCCACCTGCAGCACGAAAATTTCGACTCTCGAAGGTAACAAGGGCGCACATGCAGCACTCTCGTGCAGGTCGTTTCGCTTCTATCGAATATTACAGATAATAAATGACGGTTTACTGCTG
>NC_051178.1:59753036-59797539 GCF_013339695.2 Rhipicephalus sanguineus
GGTTTCCAAAGAGCATTTAACGTATTTTGTCGCACTGGCCCGACGAAATTACCCATACTCGTATGTCCATTCTCTGGTCCCCTCAGAGGACAATGTACTTCGATTTCATTCCCACCGCTTGGGAACTACTAGGCCCATCGGGCGCCGTCAAAATATGTGACGTCACGGCAAATGGTGCGGGAATTCCAAGCGTGGCGTCGCCACCTGTATTTTCTTTTTGCGCGTTTTCTCTCGCAGCAAGCAAGCGTGGTGTTTTTGGTATCGTGGAAGAGTACTTTACTAATGCGAAAAAAATCGTTTTGCTCTTTAGTGTCCCTTTAAAGTGAGGACAGACTACGCACCGCAACGACGCTCAATCAACACTCGGCGGCTCCGTCAGCACCTCACTGATTGTGCAACGGAGCGCTGGCTGCACATGACGCTCGATGACGTAATAGAAACGTGAACTCGAGGGGAGAGGCCACGTGCGAGCTTCGGTGCGTGGTAGTTGTTGCTTTGCCTCCTTTGTCGGTGCGAATTCGTCGTGCTGCAGTTCCGCTCGTAATCTCGTATTTCCTTAATATAAAAACTGGCATGGCTTTCTAAGTGCGTAGCTCTTTGGGGCCCGGCTTGTCGTGCATTCGTAGATCTCATGTCACGTGGTGTGATCACGCTCAAAATGACGGGGTCAATACAGGCCTACAAGAGACTAGCAATTATTCACGAGTGAAATTCTAGCTTGAAATTTACTCACTTGCGAACCTTCAACATACAATAACTTTTGTTCAAATGGGTTTAGAACATCCATTTTTGTTGCACTGCACACAATTGCGATTGCAGATTATCGTGATAGGCTGATTTACTTTGTAACGCGGTCATTTTATAATTAATCTTGCTCCCCACAAGTCACATGAAATATCTTGTATTTTAAAAACTACGCAATATACTAGAAAAGTAATTGCATATTTCAAATCAGCACACAAATATACATGAAGTCGCCAAGTTAATCAAAATCGATCAAGAAATGAAGAAACATTTTTAAGATCAGTGTCCCCCCTTAAGAGCATTCCTTGCCCTTGGGCTGATGCAACAACTGCCCTCTATCTAAAAATGTGCAAACTCTAAAACGGCCAAGCAATTTTCATGCAAAACATTCGCAGCATCCTACACACTTTCTGATAGTCTCCAGCTGTATTTAAGAGGCGTGTGGTTAACGACCTCAACAAGCCAGATGTGTTTTCTTCTATAGCTATTGATCAAACACTGCTTCCGTAACAGAGGTGTCATCACAGAGCTTTCTGTGGTGTTTTATGTAAAACCTCATTTGTCATAATCACGTCATCTTCACTCGTTTTATAATCAAGTGCTATGGTATCTATATTTCATCATTAGCTTTGTCTACTAAATACGGTCAAGTTAGCCGCGGGTGATATTTATAATTCTCTGTTCTTTTATATTTTTATTATGCTTGAATAGCGTGCAGCACATCGCGCTTTTATCTGTCGTCTGGCATGAATGCAGTACGTGTCTTAAAGGGGCCCTCTAACACTCTTCAACCCCCCATTTTTTACTCGTGGATTGCGTACTGAGTACGGACGAACTAGTGCAGCAAGAACGGCAGCGATAGCGGCACGCAGTACGAAGTTATTCAATTTACAAAATTCAAATACAAGAAAAAATGCCTGCCCTCAACTCTGATTTTCGCGGGGTCCACGTGACCACTTTCACTCTCTGCTGTGACGTCGGATGGCGCTCCAATGAAATGGGCATGTCAAAAAGACCGTAAAGTGTTCAGGATGCGGAATGGGGCGGAAAATAGAGGTTTGTGAGGATGAGACGACAGAGAGAGCGACGCCAAGTGTAAGCAATGCGAGTTAGAGGCGAAGATGGAAATAATGATGGCCGCCCAGAATGAGCTCATGGTGAGAATCTCCGAGCTGGAGAAAGCGTGGCGACAGAACGGGAAAAAACGATGGCTATGGCGGAAAGGCTTAAGTCAGCCGAGGAGGGATTAGCAAAGGTAGCATGCCAGCAAGGTAGCCACGGGGAACAGGAAGCAAGCGGCAGCGGGAACAATGGGGCATCGACCCCCACAGTGGTAGGCGCGAAGGGGGAAACAGGTTTGGAAAAGACAGGTGCAAGGGTCACAGGACCCACCTTCCGCGAAGTAGTCTTGGGAACGGGAGGGGACAAACAACAGCAGTAGCACGCGCTAGTAAAGGTGCAGTGGCCAGGTGCGGGACAGTCCAGCAGAAAAGTCGGATCACGTGATAATCGCCGGGGACTCGAATTTAGCTACATGCGCAGAAGCAGTCAAGGAAAGGGTGAGAGGCGACAAACGAGTTTTAATAGGGAAGTTCCCGGGCCATAGGCTGGGATCAGTGATGAAACAAGCTAACGCAAAACTCGCAACTAAGTCTAATGGACGTAACCTCGTGATAATCGCGGGAGGTCTAAACGACGTCTTGAGTAACGAATCAGCCGAACTAGCGACCACATTGGCGAAAGGTGTCGATGACATGCGCGCCATTTCCCCTCAGGTGCAGATAGTGGGTATGCACAATACCGGAGTACCGGTGCGTGACGGCAACCTGCAAAGAGCGGTTGTCGACGCAAACAAAGAGATATGGCAGATGAGTAGAGAGAAAGGCATCGAGGTAGTGGAAATAAACAGAGAGGTGCACAGGTGGGGTGGTTTTCCGAAGAGACGGAAATACACTTCGACAGGAGGCTTGGCCATGAGGTGGGTTGGCGTCTTGCAGGACGCGCAGTAAGCTTTTTGGGGTGCACGCGGGCCCTTTCGGTGCCCATGGTAGCCTTATATGAGGAAAAACAACCAGGGGGACTCTTGACAGGTAGTATAGCGAAATAAACAGAGAAACGGTAAAAGAGGGAGAAGGCGCGTGTTGCAATTAGTTATATTAACATGCAGGGTGGCAGAAAAAAAGGCAAAATGGTTAGAGATTGAGGACAGTTAAACAAGGAACAGATAGGTGTTTTATGCGGTTACAGAAACACACCTTAGAGACTTGGAAGAGCCACCACATATTGAAAATTATGTTTGGGAAGGATGTAACAGGATCACATCAGAAAGGAGAGGTGGGGGGGTTGGAATGCTAATTCATAGCAGAACAAAATGGGAGAGAGTGAAACAAACGTGTTCAGGAGCACATATGGGTTTCGGGCACAGTAGGTGGAAAGAAAACGTGGCTAGGTGTAGCTTACTTGTGGACAGGGAATAACTGCAGAGAAAGAATCTGGAGATAGTGAAATGCATAAGCACCGATATTAAAGAATTTGGTCATGATGCCGAGATAATCCTTCTAGGGGACATGAACGCTCACATTCATGACCTTGACGGATATTCAGACACCAATGGCAAGTTATTGCTAGATCTCTGCGAGCAACATAGTCTTGAGATAGTTAACGTGGGGCCTAAGTTGTGAGGGGCAGATCACGTGGGAAGTCAGAAACAGGCAATCGAGCATTGATTTACTGTCTCATGACAGAAGGAATATATGACAAACTTAGAGAGATGAGAATAGACGAAGAAGGCATTAACAGCTTGGGTAGTGATCATAAACGCATAATATTACAAATGGGATATAAACTGAAAATAAGAACACAGGATCAAAGTTTTGGCAGCTCGTATCTAAATGACAAACAAATAACAATATAGCCGCAAGAGTCGAGGAAAAGTAGACGAACTACCAGGCAAAGACCTGGAAGTATAGTGAGCTGCTACATGTAACACGAAGAATGGAAATAGAGAAGAAAACTATTGTTGGAAAGGAAAGAAAAAAGCCAAAAAGTTGGTGGAACAAAGAAATCCGGGAAGCAATCGAGATGCGACGTCAGGCATCACGGGAGCACAGGACAGGCAAAAAAGGAGAAGCGACCACAGGACGAAGTCAACCAAATATGGGAAATATATTTAGAGCAAAAATCCATTGTGCAGAAATTAGTCGAGGCAAAATAAGGTGAAAGTGAACGCTGGATGACAGAGATTCGCGAAAAGAAGAAGGCCGCGCCTAGGATATTTTGGAGCCACCTAAAAGCGCTGGGTAGGAGTCTGTCACAATGCAACAGCATATGGTAGATGAAGGAGGAAATAAATTGGAAGGATATGAAAGCGCTAGGTTACATCCGAAAGATAACAGCCGATTCGTTTAAAAAGGTCCCCCAGGGGATTCCCCGGTGAGTAAAAGTACGCAAAGGAGTGCAACCGACGAAGATGTAGTACTAGAGAATTTCAATTGGAAGAAGGCCGAAGGAAAAATTCCTAAGCGCACTACTCCGGGCTTAGATGGGGTTCCCGTCAGCCTCATTAACGAACTCGGACATAACACTAAAGAAGCACTGCTGAAAGCCGTAGAAAAGTGCTTGCAGAAGAGGGAAATACCAGACAGTGGCGAAAAAAGTAGAATGAACTTAATCTATAAGGCAAGGGAGAAAAGGATAACATTCGCTCGTATAGACCGCTAACAATTACATCGGTGCTATAAGGTTGGCGATGCAGGCAGTAAAATTAAAAATAGAAGCGTGGGTAGAACAAATGATATTTTGGGAGAACTTCAGAATGGATTTCGAATCGACAGGCGGTTAGACGATAATCTGTTTGTTCTTACCCAGTCGTATAGAAATATCTAAAATAGAAAACAGGCCCTTACGTAGCTTATCTAGATATCACCGGGGCGTATGACAACGTTAATCATGAAATTTTGTGGGATATATTGAAGGAAGTGGGCATAGGTGACGACTGTGTACAGCTTTTGAAGGAAATATACCGAGAAAATACAGTTTGTATAGAATGGGAAGGAATAAGTGGCAAGGACAGCGTTGAAATTAGCAAGGGGCTGAGACAGGGATGCCCTCTGTCCCCGCTGTTATTCATGCTGTACATGGCGAGGATGGAAAAAAGCGCTAGAAGGTAGCAACATTGGATTTAATTTGTCACACAAACAGGTCGGAGCGGATGGTTGAGCAGAAGCTTCCTGGTCTATTTTATGCTGATGATATTGTCTTATTTGCGGACAGTCAAGATGATATACAGCGACTGGCAGATATATGCGGAAGGGAGTGTGAGGCTCTAGGATAGGATTTAGTGCAACAAAATGTGGATTGATGGTATTCAATGATCACGGAGACCATACGGTCTTAATACAGGGCCAAAAAATACCGAGGGTAAGCGAGTACAAGTACCTCGGAGTATGGGTAAATGAGGGGGATAGATATATGGAAGTACAAGAGAAAGCATCGGTAGCAAAGGGAAAGAGGAATGCTGCAATTATGAAGCACAGAGCTTTATGGGGATACAATAGGTACGAGGTGCTTCGAGGGCTGTGGAAGGGTGTGATGGTTCCGGGGCTTACATTTGGGAACTCAGTGGTGTGCATGAAGTCAGAGGTGCAATCAGGAATGGATGTAAATCAAAGGACGGTGGGCCGCCTCGCGTTGGGCGCTCACGGGAAGACGACAAATGAGGCGGTAAAGGGTGATATGGGATGGACAGGCTTTGAAGTGAGGGAAGCGCAGAGCAAAATGAGATTCGAAGAGAGGCTGAGGAAAATGAAGGAGAGTAGATGGGCAGAGAAGGTTTTCAGGTATTTGTATAGAAAAAGCGTTGACACGCAGTGGAGAAAAAGAACTAGGAGGCTCACCAGTAAATATACGGCTGGCAGTGCGGGCGATATGACAACAAGGAGCATTAAGCGGAAGGTCAGAGAGGCGGAGAGGACTTATTGGATGACAGCGATGGAAAAGAAGCCGGCTCTGAGTAACTACCGAAAAGGAAAAAACGAAATAAGGAGGGAAAGGTTTTATGATAATTCAAGGGGAAGCGCTTTACTGTTTGAAGCAAGGTCGGGCTGCCTTAGAACGCGTAGTTATAAAGCGAAATTCAGTAACGAAGAAGAACAATGTACATGCTGCGGGGGAACTAAGGAAACGATGGAACATGTACTGATTGAATGTGGCGATATTCACCCAGGTATACGTGTGGGCACGAGTCTACATGAAGCCTTGGGTTTTAGGGACAACAATGGAAAGCTGAACACGTCCGCGATAGAAATAAGTAAGAGACGGTTAGAGTATTGGTGGCAGAAAAGTAGAGATAAAGTACAAAAATAAATAACTGGGGGAAAAAAAAAGGTCATTCTGCCTTAAGAGGCAGAGAGATGGACCGTGAATTTATATTTTTTGGTATAATAACGTAGATTTAATCAATGTAGATAAGGCATTAGGACAACATGAAACAAGGAGGAGGAGGAGTAATAAACTTTATAAGGGAAACCAGCAGGTTTAAGTGGCCGGGCCTAGGCCAAGGAAGTTTAATTTTTTTTTTCTTTCGTTTTTTTCGCCTCGAGCCAGGTGGCAGACATGTCACCGCCC
Organism: Rhipicephalus sanguineus; assembly: GCF_013339695.2. Lineage (NCBI taxonomy): Eukaryota > Metazoa > Arthropoda > Arachnida > Ixodida > Ixodidae > Rhipicephalus > Rhipicephalus sanguineus. The sequence continues at coordinate 59,759,406 of NC_051178.1, forward strand.
CGTTATAAAGGGGACGCTCATAGCATCCATCCATCCATCCTGAAAGCTCTTACGTAGGGGAAGCTCGCACACCATTGTTGCTTCTCCTTTCCAACGTATTGTTGACGTCGTTGCCATAGTAACAAACGTGGTTCCTCCTGACTTGTCAGAACTTGAGCGGGCGCTACTGCTTCGTAGCGAGGCTGGGGAGGCTTTGTCTGCTGTTCCTTACAACGACATTCCATGTCATTCCCTCTTCTCATTCTGAGAAGGGAATTTGTGGAGCGGCATGGGCGGTTAAACACGGTCGCCCCTACGCGGGTTGTTCGGTGAGCAGCCCGACGAGTTACAAGTGTGCAGCGACAACAATTCAACGAAGAGGATTACTTGCACCGTTTCAACAATCATGAACCTACCGCACATGCGGAAAGAGGCAGCTCGCAAACGTACAGACGCAAAAAGAAGGAAGAGGGGCAAGCGTTTCATATGGACATTCCGACCGGCGCAGGCAAAAAAAAAAAAAAAAAAAAAGCCAGAGCAACCAGAGGCGAAATGGCAACCGGCGCCTCTGTCGTACTTTGTGGTTGTAGTGATATTTTTTGTTGCGACGGCGGTTATTTGGAGTTCATTGAAAAAAGCACAGAAAGAAAAACGAAACACAATATTAATCTCAACTTGATGCAACGCCGTTATTACTCTCTAACGTTACATTTATCAATCATAGGCCTGCCCCATCTTCGTCATTTCCGCCCGCAATAGTTCTGGCAAGCGCCACTACGCGCTGATGCGGTCAGCAGCGATGTAGCGACTTCAACGCGTGATAAAATACTAAATAATTTGATATCGGTTGCTTAAACTTATGCTAAAATTATCCCAGCCATCAGTCTACGCAACCCGCAAGTAAAAAATGGGGGGTTGAATAGTGTTGGAGGGCCCTTTAAAATTGCTTCTAGCAACAGCTGCTCCGAAAGCCAGTTTAGCTGCTCCGAAACGCATTTTTGCCTGCTCCAAAAGTTGCTCCAAAGCAGTCTAAGCCAGTAGCATCACTGCACTGCGCCGCCAAGCGCGATTGCTCCTCCCACCGGCGCTTCGCCTTCATCGCTACATCTGAAGGGGGAAACTATTTGACGGAACTCGCTGCAGTCGATACGTATCTTAACTGCCGTAGCAAGCAGAAACTCGATAAAAGCACAGCAAAAAAGTAGCGCGCATGTCTCACACTGAGTTTGCGAGTCTGCCTAACAAGATTTGACTCGTTCCGGGGAAAACCTGCATGCTTACCTCAAACATTGACGTCATGGACGGAGTAGTAGAGCTGCATTTAGCGAAGGAGTCAGAATTACACCAATCGCTACACAAGAACGACATTTCTAAATGCGAAGCATTTCTTAGCGAACTTCTGCGACTTTGAGCGTATCTATCTATCTATCTATCTATCTATCTATCTATCTATCTATCTATCTATCTATCTATCTATCTATCTATCTATCTATCTATCTATCTATCTATCTATCTAGCCGCCTACGACTTTGTCCTCTCCTGGCCGTTTCGTTAATCGGATGTATACCAAAATTGGTGTTCCATAACGTGGCCTTATTACGAACATAAATGACAGGTCATATCATGAAAATCATGACACATGTCATGAACAGCATGATTTACATTCCACGACCTTAGGCTCTTGCGGCCGTTCCGTTAATTTCATATACACCAAAATTGGTACGACATGACAAGAATTCATGGCGAACATAATGACTGGCCCTAACATGCAAATCATGACGCGCATGTCATGTGCAGCATGATTTGCATGACATGGTCTCTGGGCGCTCGCGGCCGTTTAAATGAAGGGATATATACGAAAACCGGTATGACGAGACATTTCTGTATAAGAACATAACTGACTCGTGGTAACACGAAAATCATGACATGCATGTCATGTATGACATGATTTACATGCCACGCTCATGGCGCACTCGCGGTCGTTTCGCTAGATTGATATACACCAAAATTGGTATTGTGCTATGTGACTGTATTAAGAACACGCATAACAGGTCGTAGCATGAAAACCATGACATGCATGACATGTATGTCATGATTTACATGCCACGCTCATGGTACATTTGCGGTCGTTTCGCTTGCATGATATACACCAAAATTGGTACTGCGCGACACGACCGTATGACGAACGTAAGTGAGAGGTGGTAACATGAAAATCATGACGTGCAAGTCATGTACAACCTGACTTACATGCCACTCTCATGACGCACTCGCGGCCGTTTCGCTAGGTTGATATACACCAGAATTGATATTGTGCGATGTGACTGTATGAAGAACATGAATAACAGTTGGTAAGATGAAAACCATGACATGCATGTCATGTATGTCATGATTTACATGCCACGCTCATGATGCATTCGTGGCCGCTTCGCTAGCTTGATGTACACCAAAATTGGTATTGCGCGCAGCGACTGTATGACGAACGTAAATGAGACGTGGTAACATGAAAATCATGACATGCATGACATGTACGACATGATTTACATGTCATGCTCATGGCGCACTCGTGGCCGTTTCGCTTGCTTGATATCCACCAAAATTGGTGTTGTGCTATGTGACTGTGTGAAGAACATGAATAACAGGTGATGGCATGAAAACCATGACATATATGACATGTATGTCATGATTTACATGCCTCGCTCATGATGGACTTGCGGCCGTTTCGCTGGCATAATATGCACCAAAATTGGTATTGCGCGACACGACCGTATGACGAACGTAAGTGAGAAGTGGTAACATGAAAATCATGACATGCAAGTCATGTACAACCTGATTTACATGCCACGCTTATGGTGCGCTAGCGGCCGTTTCAGTAGATTGATATACACCAAAATTGGTATTGCGCGAAGCGACTGTATGGCGAACGTAAATGAAAGGTGTTAACAGGAAAATCATGACATGCATGTCATGTATGGCATGATTTACATGCTATACTCGTGGTGCACTCGCGGCCATTTCGCTCGCTTGATATACACCAAAATTGATATTGCGCGATGTGACTGTATGACGAACATAAATGAGAGGTCTTAACATGCGAATCATGTTATGCATGTCGTGTACGGTATGATTTACATGCCGCTGTCATGGTGTGCTTCCGGCCGTTTTGTTAACTGGATATATACCGAAATTGGTATGGCACGACTCGAGTGCGTGATGAACATAGGCGACAGGTCATGCATTTATATACCAGAATATGCGTTTCATTGGCATGGTGTACACTAGATTGTGCATGCATGCGTGCATGGCAAACATGCGATATATGGTGGACTAGATGCCATGGCATGAATGATTTCATTTGGCTCAAAGACAAACAACGCGATGTATGCAGCTCTTTGCTGGCTGCTTCGCATTACATCGATTCCCACAGTGCGTGGGATCTGCCGCATTTTTTTACTTCGATTTCCCTGTTACCACGAGCTATAAGCTTAGCAGCTTAAAGTTTACTTAACAGGCTTAATTTTGTTGATAAGGGGCTAATAGCCATCTGTCACCTATCACGACATGGTCGTCACCAGTGACGGCATCTCTCCAGCGCGGCACCCCCGTACTTATTTCAAGATGACCGGCTTTAAATTTTGCCTAATCTATTGATAATGTATATCCTTCACCTAGTTAACACAGCGCATACTTTCTCAACAGTGGCACATACAAATATATCGAGTACAAGATACGCCGCCCTATTTCCGAGCGCGGCTGGGGCTTTAAATTTGAGAGCGGTTGCAACGTTCTCCTGAAGTGCTCAAGGGATACCGTGGAGAGAATGTTAAAAGAACTGATAAACTTGAAGGAACAGGCATATAAATTATTTCAGAACAAAATTTCTTTGAAGCGCGGTCATCTCAAAATGATCTGTAGCAAAACACCAACATATTTACAAAAGACTTGTGGATACAGTAAGTTTCGTTTTATAATGATACGTTTTTCGTCGCAGGCATCTATGAAATGTATCTAATCCAGCGGACGGAACCTGACCAGAAGTGCGTGTTCGCATCTGTCACCAATTTAGTTTTTCACGGCGCCACCCGTGAAGCTTTCCTCAATCCGACCGTGCATGTACATCGTGTGGCGTACAATCGCACATGGACTTTCTATGGAAGATCGCGCCGATGACCAGAGGACGGCGAATTTCAGCTTGCACTTTCCGTGTAATTGCTATCGGAATAAAAGGTAATGTGACATAATGCAACATGAGTTTAATGCCGCGACAAGTGCGCTTTAACAAATCGCGATTGAACCCCCATCAACGACGTAAAGGCTCGGAGGGCGCTGTTGTGTTTGCATTTTGTTTCTGTGACGCGTTCCTTGTGTCAGGATCTGTCCAGAAAACCATGGGCCGAATTCACGAGGCTGTCAGTTCGTAAGAGCGTTTTAAGTGTGATTGGTCGGCCGGTTTCGCCAGCGATATGTGCGGCACAACGATTGGTTTACTTTGTCTCATGAATAGATCTCGCATAGGATGTTTTTATGAATACGAGCCATTCTCCTTTTCTCTCCCTTTCCATTTGCTCCCGCGACTTCCCTATTTGGAATAAGATTGCTGACATTGCGAACTCTTAAGGTTTTAACTTCCATATTTTTATTTTGAAATCCTTTCATTAAGTTGAAGTTGCATTGCGATAAAGGATGACGACTATTGGGAAATTGCCAACGTAAAAATGAAGCATACGAGAAAGACAGTAAAAACAGAAAACGAAACGGAAGCTTCAATACATATGCCCACGCTAGGCAGACTATTCAGCATAAGAACAGGAGCACGTGCATGACACAGAACAACCACGCCGGTAATTAAAGAAAAAGAATAAAAGTTATGGGGTATTAGAGGGGGGTATGAATTATGATGAAGGAAGACATACCCGTATAAGCAGGAATACAAATAATCGAAAAAAGAAATAGCTCAGCGTATTCTTCTTCCATTCATACCACAGGATTATATGTGTAAATGAACAGATAAGAAACGAAGGCAACTGAAAGGTTAAACAGTTGCCGATATTCGGTTTATTACACTGCGCTGTGTGTAATCGAAAAAGAGAAGACTGCGCACAGGTCCCCTTTTTTCTTCTTTATATTTTTACCCATCCATGGTGTTTTCCCTACGGAGCTTATCAAAGCAGCTTAGTTTTCTGGTTATCCTCTCCACATTTTTCGTTACGTTGCTCTCTCTCACGTCTGTGAGCTGCAGAGTCGGCGAACTCTATAGGCTGCAGCGTTATTTCGCTACACATGGGCTTTTCTGGCTTCTTGGGAAGGTTTGCGTAAGATCGGGGAGCGAGCTAGGACCAATCGCCTCGGCCTATGGCGCATTTCGCGCAGCCCTGCACACGGACGTCAGAGAGGCGCGGACCATTTCTGAAGACGCGTTCGATCGGCTACAAACCCTGTCATCTCCACTTAGCTTGATCGCTGCCGGCGTTATTCGACGCTGTCGTCGGCATCAGAACAGAGTCAGCGAACGGAAGACTTCCTCGAGCCGTACTGTCATGAATTTTAGAAATTTTCTTATTGCTGCGCTAAATAAGAACACTGCTGTTGAGGACCCTAAAAAGAGCCTCGTGGTGGCTCGAAAAGCATTAAATATATTTTGAATCTGCTACGCTAAAAAAAAAAAGAAAACACATTTGCTTTCGGATGTTGAGGGTGTGGTTTCACAGTATACGTGTCAACACAGGCTGACGTAGGTCTCAGTCACGGTGGGGACATCAACCTGTGACGTACTAATAGCAACACTCTCATCTGCTGTCTGTTGCACGTGGTGCACGTAAACAACCATGAGGGAATTGTCGTCCAGCGAATCCAACAGCAATTTCGGCGATTTCGGCAACATGCAGGACGCGTTGTCAAACACAGCTGACTTTAATTGCGACTGTGTTGTCTCCGATTTAGTCGGTTACGAATGCATTGTGGAATAGCGCAAATAACACACAGGGACACAGGCAAGAGAGACGACACAGGCGCTAACTTTCAACTGACCTACATTGTCACTTGAAAGTTAGCGCCTGTGTCGTCTTCTTGCCTGTGTCCCTGCGTGCTATCTGCGCTATTCCACAATGAGTTGACTCGTCATAATAATGCCGATCGCGGTGGGGCTGGCTTGCAAATGGTGGGCAACAAAAATATTAAAGTAAAGCTATATTTTACACGGGTTACTGTTTCTTGGCTCCGCTGTGTGGACAGCGGTGTCAAGGAAACTAAAAATGTCCCTTTTGCGATGCCATAAAATCGTGTCAGTATACTGCTTGAACCCTTTCCCTACCCAGTTTTTTGGCCGGAAACGATACAAAAATACCGCTTTTTTTGCTATTTGCCTATTTGATTGTACGTGTCTTGAAACAACTAAAAATATTTCAAAGGCGCTTCATTCGGAAGATACACGCGAAATATATATTTTCTTTAATATGCAGAGGATTCGCTTCACTAAAAGTGTCCTAACCCATTCAGTCTTCGCTGCGCGAAATGTCTGTTTGAAATTATAAAAATAAAGTACAGGGACAAGCAAATCCGTGAAAACAAATCTTGTACGAGCCGGCGCGAGTTTGCTACGTCTAACGCCGTCCACTGCCGCTATGTCGAGACGCGGTCGTCGTCGTTATCCGACGATTTAAAGAAACTACGCTGGTATGTGTATTCGCTGCCACACTCGCAAAATAAGTGAAATTCTTCTTTATTGCACAAAACTTTGGCAAGCGAGCGCCGTCGTTTTATCCTTTTTTTTTTTTTTTTTTCTGAACGGAGCTGTTGCCGGCGCGCGCAATGAGGAAGACGCCATTTTCTAATTCCGGTTACCAGAATCAAGTCTTTTCTCGACCAAAATGCATGGTTTAAGTGCACTTGACATTTTTTACAGCGTCGTGTGTTGAAGCCGAAGGGAGCACAGCAAAAATAATGCAGGGTAGCTGAACTGCGGCGCCTCCAAATGCTTGTTTAAGTGTGGACGAGCCCAGCTCGTCTTCGGATAGGAGCGGTACGAACCGTGTGGACGAGCTCAGCTCACCTTGGGTAGGGAGAGGGTTAAGCACACACCTTGTTACTTCATGTTCACTCCGAGATGGGTGGATGAAAGAACTTTATTGAGGTCCAATAGGTCGTGCTAGTTTCCTAGCCCGAAGCGGGCCGCTCCCACGTTGGGACGGAAAGACCCAGCCTTTCGGCCGCTTCACGGGCCCGTTGGACTGCCCATAATTGTCCCTCTAATGTCGGACTGCGCAGAGCTGCGTCCCACCACTCTTCAAGTGTTTTCCTTGTCGCTGCGTAACGCGGAGCAACGCCAGAGCATATGAATGAGATCTATTGTTTCGTGGCATGTTTGGCATGTTGTAGGAGTAGAGAACTCCTTCACTCCGAGAGGCGCGCATTTATTAAGGCGAAAGTGTTAAGTGTCTCGTTGAGCGGCCCCTTGAGCGAAACACGGTATAGGCGATTGAAGTGCTACAAAAACTAACGTGGCCTACGTCACTGATAACGTCGTGTGGTGACGTCATCGTGCGACTTAAGAGTGAAGTCATATCACTCATAAATTCGTGACGCGAATTGCGTTATCACACGACATCATCATATGGCAGCGTCTCTTTGTCAAAGGCGGGCCGATCTCCGCGGTCGCTCAACACCACGTGAAGTGTAGAAACGTTCAGCGGCGAGGAACAACGCAGTCGACTGAAAACGCCGGGTAGAACTCCCGGGTCATCTCCAGCGGAAAAGAGTCGTGATTAGTTTTATTTTTTATTGGGCAACGGAAGCTGTACATAGATACGTAGCAGCCAGAAGATGGCGCGAGCGCTTGTCGCTTTGCTTGAAACATCTAGGAAAAAAAAAAAGAGAGAGAGAATAAAGGAGGGGGCGGGAGGGGAGCCTGCGCCGCGTCCAGTTGGGCAACGCAGCGTGGGTCGACGCCAACGCCCGAAGCCCCTGGCGCTGTCATAGAGCCGAAACCCGGCGCGTCGAGTTTCGTGCGCGCGCTCGAGTTCACGCCGCGCTAACCGAATAAGCCTACCGCGTTCCTTCGCGTATTGGGTGCGCGCTCTGTCAGTCGCGAGCACTGCGGAAAAGAAATGTTCGTAGTTCCGGTTGTACTTTCAGCAACAGTCAAGGTTTTTGATATGCAGAAATTCAAGGCTGTTCAATTGACAAAGCGATTAAGGTGTTATTCGAGCACGGTGTGTAATCGCTCATCATGAGAGAGACCTGCTGGTGTTCTGAAGCGACGGTATATAAATATAATGGTGCGCGGCTTCTCTGACTCCTGCTGGAAAGTAAGAAATAAGGCAGAAATGCCACATGGAAATTGAAAACTTCACGCCGTTCACAATATTCGGATAAGCGATGTATTAAGCCGATTTTACGATAAGTTTCCTTGACGAAGCTGTTGTTTTAGAAACATTATTTCTTCTACAACTTTTCCTCAATTCTGGGAGGAATTGTAACATATATTGTATAGTACGGTATTACTTTTCTCTTCAACCCTTAGAGAACTCACGAGTAGCTTCATATTATCAGGAAGCCTGTAGCTATTTTGTTGCATAGCCTTCCCGGCCGTGCATGCATGTTTCTCTGGGTCAATGAGGTGCAGAATAAAGACAGATACGAAACATCGGTCAGGTTTGCTATGAGGCGGAAGGACGATTATAATGGATGAACATAAAGAATGAATGAAATTAAAGAAAGGAGGAAAAAGAAGGGAGGCACCAGCACTGCGAACACGTGGCCCCATATATGCATTACATCTGCAATCGGGCACTGCGGACAGTAGACTCCACACAGGGAAGAACTTTTTCTGGTCTTTGCAATGGTCTCATTATGCAAAATAAAGTACTTGTCTCTTCTCTTCGCATAATCGAAAAACCTTCTACGATGCAGCCCGTCAAGCGCAATATAATAACGATGATTAAAAACACGCAAGACAAGGATGAACTTTCGGCATGCGGGTAACACGAGCGCGAACGCGGTAACCGATAGGGGCAGCGAGGGTCCAGGCCCGGCGCTCGATCCCACCAGCCCTGCGGCGTGGCTGGTGGCCCCGTGAGACGGGCGTGGGCCGCTTCTCACGTGCATCGATCGGTGCCGTGCGGGAGTGGAGGGAGCTTGGCACGCTATATCCGCGGCGGCTGCAACGGGGTACAGGCGGGAAGCTGCCGGCCGCCTGCAGCGTGCGCCTTCCGGCAGAGCCGCTCGCCGGAACGTGCGCCGCTCGCGGTTCGCCGACCCGGAAAGCGATCGGATCGCCCTCGCCGCGGGCTCAGCCCGAGCGCCGGACCCACGCGCATAGCGAGCACGCGCGCTATGCGTTTGCTGCTGCTGATGGCGATGGAGGAGGAGGGTGTCGCTGGGCGTGACGAGCTCGATCGTACAACGCACGCACGCACGGGGCGTGAACAGAACGAAGCACGCTTTCTATATGCGGTACGAAACTTTCTGAAGTTTCTTATAAAAAAAAAATTAAGTTGTCTTCGCACTATGCCAAGCCTGAAGGAAGCGCGGAGCTGGGCGGCCTTCTTTGTTTCTCCTTCTTTTTCCTTCTTTCTTTTTCTCTCATGTCTTTACTTTCTTGTCGTCTTTGTCTCTGTTTATTTTATTTCCTTCTATTGCTCTCTTCTTCTATCTTCCTTTCTATTCTTTTTCTCTCTCTCTCTATTTTCTCGCTTCCTCTTTTTTTCTATATCTTTCTCTTCCTGTCTATACATTTATTTTTCTTTCTTGGATTTTCTCTCTTTATGTCTTTCTTTCTCGGTCTGTTTTTCTTCCCTTTCTTTCTGTCTGTTTCTCCCTTTCTTTCTATGCTATGCTTTGCTATATCCCCTCCTCCTCACCCTCACATCTCTCCTCCTCTCCCTCACTTGCCTTTCCCACCCCCTTGCTCTACTATACTCTACAAAGCTGTGCTATGCTCTGGGAGCGTGCATAGATAACCGAGTGGTTACGATGTATCTTGGGATTGTGGGTACGCGGGTTCTAATCCCGCCTCGTGAAGAATTCTTTTTTCACCAAGATTTTCTTTCTATCTTTCGCTCTCCCCATCTGTATTTGTCCTCTCACCCATCAGAGTTATTCCATCCGACGCCGGATAAATCGGCGCACGTGTTCTGGGAGCGAAGCAAATAAAGAAGAAGACGAAGATAGCGCGTGCCCGTTCATGATGATGATAGTTTTCTGTTGACGGATTACAAATAACGGCTGGCATAAACAGCTACACTGTTAGAAAATAAACGTAGAAAGAACAAAAAGTGAGCGGTGCCTTTCCTTTGCCTTCTTTTGCCCAATTTTACTCGCGCTAAGGAAAACACTCACATTTTGTACTCTTTAGCGCCATATTTAGTATTGTAGCACGTTTGCTGTATTTTTTTGTGCAATGAATTCTGCTTAAAATTTTGTACAGCGCATATTGTTATTTCTGATAATCTGATAATTCAGTGCTCCTTTATCTACTGATATGTCTGTCTTCGTGATTTCGTATGCATACTGAGGTCCGGCATCACGCATGCCTTGAAGCCAAGCCCTGCCTCGCGTTTTGGTTTCGGGGCCTGTGCCAAGCTAGAAACCACAGCTTTTAGCCCTGAAAACCATTTGAAATGGCTTTCGAAAAATAATGAAATTTGAATACGCTATACGCTAACACACTTAAGTTGCGACTGTCGTCAACATTATATGATAAGGCGAAAAACCGCGCACCCCTTTATTCACGCTCACCGTTGAACTGTGCGGTTATCGCTTCGTGCGTGAGGCAGTTACGCCGTCTGCGGGTGTATCTGGGAACCGGAGCGTGACATGCGACGCGGACACTCATCTGTCGTCAGACCGAGCCCTAGAACAGTTCCAGTGTTAATTTAGAAAAGAACATGTGCAGCTATTGCTGCACATGTTCTTTTCTAAATTAACAGCAGACAGAGGTGTTCCGCGCTTCGGCGCATATGCATCAACCACCTCAATTGTCTTGCAGCGCAATTGTGAATCCACAGTGCGTATGTCCTGGCGGCATGTCAGTCCAATACATCTATGTGAGGTATGGATGCGTATCTACGGCGCTGTGCGAATTGGTTATATTAGTGCTGCTAGACAACGTTACCATTAAATAAAGTACCTATTTAAAGAGGTTCCCCTTGAGGGATTCGCCGCATAGGAAACTGAGGCATTGAACGAGGCGCTCGTCCGAAATGGCTCACCTTGCCAGCACGTCCTTTTACTCTGACGCCACGTGTTTGTCGCGTTCAGCAGTGAACAGCACTCGTTCGCTTGATTATCAAGTAATTAATGAAGGGCTCTGTTCTTTTCTGTTTCCCACATGAGAGTTGGAGTTTGTCAGCCTCAGCGAAATCGAAATAAAGAAGATATAAAATTAAGAATGGTTCTGTTTCACATGAGGTAGAGGTCGAGAATTTTGGTGAAAGAAAAGCTACCAAAAGCTATTACTTTTCGTCTGTGTCAGCGACCGCGCAAGAAAAAGGATGCGCCTGGAAATAGGGAAATGACTCTTTTTTTTTTCATGCTAATTTTTCGGATAAGATCGCCTGTCCACTATCAGAAATTTTCAGAGAGAGTATGGCTTCTAAACATAGCCTACTGAGAGAGGACACAACGCCCTCTCCAAACGCTCGTTGTCAGTAACTTGCCGTCCATGTTTGTGCCGCAACAGCGGGCGGAGAGGGGCCAGACGCCTTGATTGCAGCAGTGATCAGCAGCGAAGGAGCGGAGGGGACGCGGCACGGCGCGGTCTGTTCGCAGCCCGACCACCTCGGCCTCATCTTCTTGCGTGTGCGATGATGACGGCTCGTGCAAGCGCCGAGACAGCGACTCAGACACAGCGCGAGAGCAAGCGGGAAAAAAAAGAAAAAGAGAAAGAAAGGAAAGCGTGCATAGATGACCAAAAAAAAAGAAGAGCGCCCAAGTACACGCGGGCGTACGCGCGCAAACATCATCCGAGCCGCGCGGCGCTCGCGGGGCGCGCATGAGAGGAAGCGGGGGTGGGTGGAATGGCAGGGTGGAACGGCCGCTGTCGAGAGCGGGGACATCAAAGGCGCAAACCCCGCGCTGGCTGGCCGAGGACCGGCAAGGGGAAAGCACGAGAGCGTAGGTCCTAAGCTCGAGGCAGCTTTGGAGGAGAGAGAGATGGGGAGGCATGCAGCGAGAAGGCGCTCAGTGCGAAAACATCGCCGGGGAATCGCGCGGGCGCTCTTCGGGCCGCCCCGGCCCGACGTACGCACTTACGTACGTATACGTACACGAACGGCCGGGCGCGACATTTCGTGCTAGTAGGGGCGGCGCCGCGCCCCGAGGCACCTATATACCAGCCGTGCCGGGTTGCCCGTCCCTGCCGTGGTGCTGCCTTCCCCACCGCCACCTCGCGTGTGCGCTAATGGACGTCAAGTGGAGGATGGGAGAGGAACCACCGCGCATCATGTGGAATCAGCAACGAAGAGACTGAAGGGAGGGGGGCACGGAGGGACGGGAAGTGCTGTGGAGCGGGGGCTGCCATTCTGAGCGCGCGTGGCGCGCACCGTTTGCTTTGGCTTTGCTGGCCAGGCGGCGCCGATCGCGAGAGCCAGCCGGGACCATTCGCTCCGGCGATGTGGCGCAGGGGGGTCGAGAAAAGAGGGCAGCATCGCACGCTGGGAATGCTTCTTGCACGTAGGAGCGGCGTTGAGAAGCGGGGTGGGTGCCGGGTCATTTGCGGATCTGGCCTTGATTGGGAAGCGCGCCGCCGGTGGTGGGTGCCCTGCGGGCAACTAAATATAGCGCTGGTCCGCACGCACCGTGTTGATCCCGCCGCCTGCGTTCGCGACCGCCTGACGCACGCGTGTGCAGCGAGCGTGAGGTCCCCTTTGCCTGGCGGCACCGATTTATCGGCACGGCGCTGCCGGGGTCTATCTTGATGCATCGAGACGAGCTGGTTAATCGACCGGAGTGCCTGAGGATGAAAAAAAATGACAATAAGAGCGAAGAACGTGCGCGTCGCCTGAAGCATTGATGCGCCCACGTCCTCTCTTCGCGGAGCGTGGATACGATAAAGAGAAGTTGTGCTGGCCTTGGAGTGACCTTCTGTTGCAGCCTCTCTGTGAAGTTTACAAATAAAGCCTCCTAGTGGTGTCCTACCAACTTTACGGCCAAACAGTGAGTCTCCTCACGATGCACGAGTCCCCTTCGCTAGAACAGCACTGCAGCACTTCCAAGAAGCTGGTTGCGGTCGCCATTTTAGGTCGTGCACGTATGGGCATCAACTGCGACCCTTTTATTTTCCTTTGTGAACGTAAGAGGGTAATATCGTGAACGGGTGCTAGCGGCATGCCGCTTAAAATGCAGCCAAAGCGCTGTATAACTTGTAGTAGCGTTCTTGTATTCCGTTGCCATCGCAATGCGGTCGCCGTGGACGAGCAATCAAGTCCTTATCTCGTGCACAGCACCAGGAGGCCATAGTCACCGAGCCTCGGTGAAGTATATAATTACGGTAGTTATGCCACATCGCCTCACGAATACTAATGCGGCCCTTTTCTGTTATTATTATAGCTGTGACCTTTGTTTTATTCCGCAGCGCCTTGTGGTACGCATTACGAAACATGTCGTTGCAGTTCGTATACGAGCAACAGGCCTGCACAAACAACCGCACTTCGTATACCGACCAGAGTCATTCCGAGCTGTGGCTCGCCGTGGTTCTTAATTTCTCACATTTTACTCGCCAAAACCGCGATATGACTATGATACACGCTGAAGTGGGGGACTTCAGATTAATTTCGACCACCCGAGCTTTCTTAGCGTACACCTAAGTTTATGTACATGGATGTTCTTCCATTTCGCCCCCACTGGCCTCCATGACCAAAATTCGAACCTCCGTTCCCGAGCTCTCCAGCGCGACACCTAGCCGGTTACCTACCACAGCGGCTAGCAGTGGTTTTGTGCATGGGCTTCATTTCTATTTCTCTCTCTCCTTTTGCTTATAATCTTTCCAGTCCCTTCTCCCAGTGCCAGTGCAAGGTAAGGAACCGCGTACGTATCTGCTCTGGCTAACCTCCCTGCCACGTCTACCGTTTACACCTCACTCTACAACCGGGCGAAGGAAGACGAAAAACAAAGGGAACGGGCGTTGGTAACGTGATAAATCTTCACGTATCTATGAATTTTTTAGTGGCACGACCAACGAGTGATACTCTCGATTCTCTTCAAAGCACTTCCGGTCCAGCACTTACTTTGATATCTTTGATACGTGTGATACCGTGTTACATATGATATCCGATCGTAAGCTTGGTTAAGCTAAGCGTCACTTAACTGCCAGGATAATTAGTGAAACTTGAATGAGTTCATTTAAACAGTATACTTTTTTTTTGTGTGTGAGCAGCTTGTATCGCTGCGGCACCTCGCGGTGCAGATCTCAACCACGCGCTGCATTCTGCGCAGGTTCTGAAGTACGTTTCGGCAGTACGACGACACACTAAGTTAGGCCAAGGAATACGCCAGGGAACACGAACGGTGACGTGCAAGCGCCAGACACCTAAGTCAAGATTTAAGGTAGCCTCCAAACCTTCTTGACGGATGCGACTTCATGCGAAGATAGACAGCCGCGCTTATTGCCAGGCACCAGAATGTCTTAACAACCCTCCATTAATTCAATGATAACATTCACACTCACAGTGCATGCCAAAGCGAGAAGGGGGGATGCATTTCTTCTTGTGAAACACGAGAGGATGGCCTCTCAATAACACACAATCTACACTACATTACACGTATATTTAAAAATAGTCATCAAAAACAATTCACCAACTCGCATATACGAACCGAACAGTCGCCAAAGAAGACATTTCGTGTTCTCTGTTTGAAATCACGAGATGAGAGTTGTGGTATATATGAGCGGGGTACAAGCGTTCATAGCAGTGCGTAAGAAAAGTGGAGGGAGGCACCAACCAACGCGCAAGCGCGGACGAACGCACGCACAAACGTGCGCACTCACAAAAATAGACACATACACACGCAAGGAAGCGAGAACACGCAGAACAGGGAGGATATAAGATTAGTGATGATATCTCGCATATAAGGGGCTAGAAAAGGCACTATCAAGTTGCATAAGCAGAAAAAAAAAAGAAAAGTGCGAAATCACACTCTCTGAAGAGACACCGCTTTATAAAGAGAAATGCAAATAACAGAGCGATAACGACTTACGTAACTGATAAAATCTATTCCCGGTGTGAAGAAAGTATTTGATTACTCTGTCGGTCTTCTTTTTTGTTTTGTTTTTGTTTTTCCATTCACATGCTCAGGTTCAGGCACGAAAGGCGCATCGAACCTCCAGTTTCATCTGCGTTGCGTAAGCGTTAAAATGATCGTAGAAGATGAAAAAAAAAAACCTAATAATAATAAGAAACCTGCGAATGAGTAAATTTCAATGCAGAAGGGATAAGGGCGACGCCGCTTAAGTGGGAATGATATATGACGCCCGAGAGGATGCATGGAAGGAGCACACCCTGTGGAACGCGATTTATACGGCCTGTTCAGGTTTCACTGTTCACAACACTTCGTGCCGCGAGACCCTGATCCATAGTGTAGAGATGACACGTACGGACAGCAGATCCACAGACTTTCTCCTAAACTGATTTATTTGGCTTAAGTTTCCTAATTAGAGGTTGTACACACTTGTACGCTACATAACCCTTGACAACTCTTTGCAGCGCTCGCTGCAACCTGCTCTCGTGGCGTCTCCGGTGCGACTCTCCCTCGGCTCCCCTGGAAGCGTCCCGAAGCCACCCCAGAGACCAAACAAAAAAGGGCCACTCAGAAGTCTCCGTTGACGACACCCAGTCGGGTGTCACGAATTCAGACAGGTACACCCAATCGCGGGCGGTCTCCACCGAGTTTGAACTCGATGACCGCCGTCAACCTAAAGAATAATGATCTAAACTAAAGTAAAAACACACAGGAAGCTACCGCGACATCCGTTAGGCTTCCACCGTACAACTCACCCCGCATACCTTCCGGCGCTGCGGATGCAGAGCCGTCTGCGGTCCCCTAAATGGGAAACAGACCCTCGTAGGAAGGAAGATAACGCCGGTGAGCCGGTGAGCCACTCAAGGACACCACCGCAAACCCTGCTCTTGGGCAGACCCGCGACATTGGAACGAGCCAAAAGTTGAAAAAAAGTAGCTACATCAAGGTTTACGCGACAATATGTGCTATTGTGAGACTCCGCCACCTTGCACCAATGTAAGTAGCACGAGTGTGTTCCTCAAAGCGCATGCAGAATGAACAGTTACATCGTGCCTCTTTTATACTGAGATCGACGGGCGTCAGTGGGAAACCTTATTGCTTCGATGCAGGTTTCTGTAAGTGAAGTGACAAGCTATGAGTGCTCCTCCTACTTTCTTTATCGCCTTCTTCCCATAGGAATGTTTTGATGATGGGGTGCAGCGCACGAACACACAGATGACTAGCGAAAGAAGAAACATCCGCAGACGATCTAACCACGTTAACCAGACAAACATACTGTGCATAAGCGCATTGTTCTGGCCGAGCTGATATGTCCATATTATTGACAATCAAACCAATTCGTGCTGCTTAATGTCCTCAATTTGTCTGGTTAACCTGGTTTCATTGCTTAGGGACGTTTGTCATGGTTGACGGTCCTGCCACTGTTTCTATCTCCCTTACTTCATACATTTCAAAGTTAGCTGCCGCTCATAATGGGACCGCCAGCGATAAGCGCTAGGACACATTTTTATCTTCGCGGCGTTATCTCGAACGCACTTCATGTGACCAGCGCACTTCAAAACTAACTACGACTATTCGCGCGCTTTACTTTATCAGCTCGTTTAGTTCGTTTTGCTCGGCTGGCCAGCGCGAACATTTATGAAACGCTCCTTTCGCACAGCTCACGGCCTCGTTAATCCGAGCTACGAAGCCGCCTGCGAGGACTTCGCGCGGCTCAATCTGACAAGAGTAGGGAGAGAGGCGAATGCAGCGGTAGTCTGGCGTCGCGCTGTACGCTACGCTGCGCTGGCGTGCCGGCCTCGATGACCGCGCGCGGGGACTCGAAAGAGAGCGAAGGGCGGATGCGAAGGGTGAAAAGTGAGAGCGGCCGGAGAAGGAGCGGCAGCGGACTGATTGGCCGTCACGAAACCCGATCCGCGCGGCTGCCTCGCGGCGAGGCGCTCTGTCGGCCGTCGAGCGCGAGGGATGTTGTTCCACCTCTCTAGCCCTCTTTTCCCACTGCCCCCCCCCCCCCCCCTCCGCCGACGTCGGTGGCGAGTTATCCCCTGTCGCCATAGCAACGGGCTCGCGATGCTCGAGTTCGGCTCGCTTCGGGTATTAAAGCAGGCAAACGCCAAGGGGGAAGAGCTCCCTCCGCTTTCTTGGTGTCGCAGCAACACGCGCTCTCTGTCGACACGCGCGTGGAACCTCTTTCAGCAGTGCCATAGTTGCTCACCTGTTCCTCGCCGGACCGTCATTCCATTCGCTGCCTCACCCTGTTTTGTATACCTCGTTTTGCCTGCCTCGTTTTGTGTACGATTGTGTGGTCTTTTCATTCTCTTCACAGCACTCCACATATTCCTTTTTTCTTCCACGCTAACTCGAGAATTGTTTAGTGCGTTGGTTTCTCTTCAAATGGCTTTCTTTTTTTTGTTTTGAATGCAAGCGCAGCTTGTTTTTCTTCCCTCCTCAAGGATTTCCTCGTTGTATTCCTTTCTGTTTCTGTTGACGGCCAAGATGTCCGTTTGTTGTTGTTTCGTTGATGTCACAGATGAAGCCACACGCTTGTCCTTCCGTTCTCCTGTCTTCCCCTGTGGACATCACTTCCTTGACCACGGTTGGAAGCCTCGCGATACTTCGCGACATCTTTAGAGCGGCAGCTAGCCTGGATCACGCCCTTCAGGCTGACCTCTCCTCCTTCCTCTTGATCAGGTTCTCTCCCCCTTTTTTTCTACCTGCACAGCCAAACGAAACGAGAAAATGAAATAGATCTGAACCCTGATGCATAATTTCTCACCAGAAATACACTTGGTGCAAATCATTTGCCCCGGACACCTCTTGTTTCCTTTCCCGTGTGTTTTGTCAATCATTTGAGTGACTGCTTACTTTATTTATAGTCTTGACATTTTGCAGAATTATTGGCGCACCAGAAGCGCACTAACTGTGTCGAAACGTCATTCTTCCGTTTCATCTAAGGCCGCGCACCTCCTTTTCTGCTCAACGGTTCACTTGCAGTTCGATCGGGAAGCTTTGAGGCACTCCGTAACATATACCCCTCTTCAGCACAGGGGCGTGGCCGGCGGGGGGGGGGGGGGGGGCGAGTATTCCACCCCCCACCCGATGAAAATTTTCGATTTTGCATGTGTATATATACACGCACAGATGGAAACTCACGCACGAACACACATAAATTATGGTTGAACGTTTCGCCGAAAAAATATTTCTGGCTATGATACTGGCCTGTGACATCATAGTCTGCTTCTACCATGCCACTGCAAGGTAACTTCTTTAAGCGTAAAGGGGCAGATGGGATCAGAAATCAAAGTTGGAGGTGCCGTTCTTCCAGCAAGGCATCAAGCAATTAAAGTAAACATCTTATTCAGCCATCTGTATTAAAAGTTTCGACATCAAGGGACAGGAAGGCATGAAGAAAAAAATAAAGAGAAACAGAAAACACAACAGAAGGTGATAGAAAGAAAATTACAGCGGAAACCATGCATGTAACGATAATTGTTTCAGCTTATCGGCATATAATTTGATATCCAAGGAAAGCACTATACGAATATATTTCGTTTCACGGGTTGGATGGGTTGGATGGCCAAACCCCCAAGCAGTTATTTATATGTTGACCGTTGATGTTTACAAGGTTGCTTGTTACATCCTGAAGTTTCTGCTTCTGTTTTAACTGTCTTGCCGTGTAGGACTTGAGGTTTATGTCACCTCGGCTACTCCATTTCTATAAGTTTCATAGCGACAACGGTGCTCTGAACGCTTTTCTTATCCTTGCAGCATATACGGTCACGTCGTCAGCACTTTGACTTCTATTAAGTCAAAGCCTTTATAATAAAGTCAAGAATAGTTTCGTTTTCAGTGATAGCCAGAAAGAACGTTTCTTTGTAAATACCAAATTAAATGGCATCAGATATTTGGAAATAAATCGTGATGATGGATTAGCCCGCGATTTACGCTAACGGGCCTCCACTCGCTATGGTGCATGCTCCAGGACAGCGGACTACCACTGCGACCCGGATGCCCAACCTGCACGTATGTATGTACCTTCGCTAGTGTGACACCAGACATGCAGCACATGGGCGTGCGCGGAGCAGGCGATCTGCTCATCCGGTTACCCACCCAGGCTGCATGCCTTTCCAGGCGTAATTAGCAGCTGCCTTTTCTTTCTGGGTGTAAGCTTGCATGAAAGAAGTTGTGAACATTTATCAGAACGGACAAATTTATTTTGTGTACCTCACTCTCAATGCGCAGTTAGTCCGGCTTAACAGGGTCGAACCTCTTGCTGTATTAAAATATGTTTTATATAACCGTGACGGATGCAGTTAATGTACCACTTCAGGGCATCACGCTTAATGTCAGTCTTGGTTTCTTTAATGCGAAAGGCTTAGATGCCTCACCAAACGCGAAAATTGACCGTCGGTGTCCCGCGGCGGCGACAACACGAGTAATGTAAGAAATCATCATCGCGCGATGACGTAAACATATAACGTCATGATGACGTCACAGATCACCGAAATTTGCGACTTCATCCTTACGTCACTATGACGCCATAGTGGCGTCACTCGCCGCCGCTCGCCCAAAGGTGGGCCGATCACGGAGGCAGTGCAAAATCAGATGAGGTGAAAAAACCTTTCAATGATTCCGATCCTGGAGGTGGTGCAAAACCACGTTAGGCGCAGAAAGATTTCGGAGGGTGACGGGGGAAGATCAGTAGTACATGGACTGAAAATAAAAAGATGGCTGTCGCCTTCGACTCGTCTAAGGAGAATGGACAAGGGACCCTGTGGGCTTTCTTTTCACCTTGTGAAGTTTTCGCATACGTATACGCGATATGTCGTAGACAGGAAGTAAATAAGAAACGCTCGTAGTGCGGTGGAGAGAGCGTTGGGCTTTGGCGAGAGGGACCCCGTGCCAAACATTTTTATTACTCTTCATCTGGTATACGGTACGCCGAAGTCATGCGCAGTGTTACACCACTTAATTTTATACTTCATCAGTTGGTTGGTTGACTCGTGGCGGCCAAAGAAGAGTTAAGCGCATTTAAAAGAACAATAAGAAATGTGATTAAAGGCAAGACGGATAGATCCGGCATCTGAATATCTGTGCGGGCATTCACTCTGAGCGAAGAACTGAGCCAGCTGTTACGTGATTCAAGTTACAGACGGAAGGAACGGAAACGCAAATAAAGAGCAGCAAAATCGAGAAATAAGTTCAAGTAGCGGTGCCCCCTCTACTTTTCGGGCATACGCTGTCTCGCGGGTGTACGATTTCTGCGGTGCCAACGTGACAAAATTGGACACTTTGCTGGCCTGGCCATGCTCGACCACCGCCCCCTCAGCAACGGGATCTATCCCACTTTCTCTCAATTCCATCAAATCGGGAAACGTCACGCTGCTTTCTTATTCTCCCCCGTCACCTCCTTCTAGCTCTTTTTTTTTTCAGTTTTTTTTACCACTTTTCTCATCATGACACCGTCGCTTTGCGCTCGCATCATTTTGCGACGCCCACGTCTTTACGACGAAGCGGCGCTGCTGACGACGCAAGCGCTGTAGCGTCTTGCTGAGTGGGTTTCCGAACTGCGCCCGCGTTTATTATACTGGGGCTCCATTCGCCGACGGCGCGGTACCCTTCGATGCATCCGCGCCCTTCCCCCTTACAATGCGGGCCCCTGCCTCCTCAGTCTCTCATCGTTTTTATTTTCGTTTTCTTATCGTCGTCGTTTGTCGAAATCCTCGTCAAACAGCGCGAATCTCCCAACCCCGCTCTGCCACGCGAGCGTTTCGCCGAAGAACCAGTCTGAGGACAGGTCGTCTTTTACGACAGTTTTCTTCGTTTTTCTACCCGGGACGACTTTCACTATTTCTATTTTCTTATTTCTTTTCTTCGGCGATCAGTCTGAACCCGGGCGCTGGCAGACCGGCACGGTATTCCCGCGGGAGCGATTTTGCGTGGAAGCAGTTAGAAGCGCAATGGGTGCCCTTAAATGCGCACCCTTTTAGCCTTTTTTTCTCGCGGCGTTATTGAAGGAGCTCTCTAGCGATTGCGAGGCAGTTGTTTTGCGCACGGCGAAGTTGGTTCGAGCGTTTAAAAAAAGGAAAAGAAACGCGAGGTTCTCATTTGTTACACGAGAATATGGCGTGCTGATCCAGCGCCGTCGGCACTGCAGGTATTTGCAGCGGCAATGGGGCGGTGGGAAAAATGCTTAGTGCGCAATCTCTTTTCCTTTCGTTCCTTACGTACGGCGTCGGAAGAGAACTCCGTGTGAGGAGCACGGAGCTCCTTTGCACGTGTACATGGCACGAGCATGCGACGTAGGCTTGGCGGTATAAAACGGCGCTATATGCAGGCTAAAAGAGAAGGTGAATGTATGGGATGACACGTGACATTGAAAGACCCCTTATTTTTTTTTTCCTTCGCAGCAGGGAAAGAATTGAGGGATTGCTCCGTCAGACATATATCGCTGATGTCCCATACATGGGCAATAACTTATTACAGACCACAGGTAACTAACCCAGCACCACGTATAATACTGCGAATACGTATTCTCGCATCATGTTACAAGTTCAATAGTCTGCACTCACCGCGATGTGGACCCTTTCCCATTTACAGCATACTGTAGATTCATGAAAGACCCATTAAATGGCACGCACCCTATACACCTCCTTACTTCTTGATACTGCAGACAGCCCCATAAGCATGTACACACTTTTACAGCGAAAGCTGTTATGAGACCGCAACAACAGCAGATTACAACAGCTCCTTCGCAAAATAGACCCTATATAGGCGTCATGTCGGGCAAGGTATCGCGTTAACATGTGTAATATAGCATGGTAGAAGAGTAAAATAACAGCCAGGCGTCACACACTGCGAATTGCGTAAAGAGTGGGTCGTTGAATGCTTCCAATCCATTACAGAGGGCTCAGCCATAATTCTTCATCGTCGTCAGCCTCAGCACAAACAAAGTGCACATAATGCCTTACAGATGTGTAGCGGGTACCCCGCCGGATGACGAATAATGACACAGTGGTGCTTCCCTACTCAGCAAAAATTATGATTACTCGTGGCGTAGTGGGTACCTTGCAAGTGTACCTGTATTAGTTGCCTCAAGAGAGTTTACAACGGGCTCTAGAAAGACCGCTCTTCAAGGTTTCGCTGTGATAGTGCTACGAGGCTGCGCGCAGGCCTCGTGGCTTTATTATTATTATTATTTTTATTACGGTGCACCACGGTTTTTACAAGTACCTCCCGGATGAACTTAAGCAAGTCTACTTGGATCTTTTCTAGAGCATACCGGACGCTAAGGGGTGTGCGGCACCACTGCGCAACCATGGCATTGGTAAGGACAGCGCGTGAAGGCACTCGCACTATAGTTTCAACAATAAAAAACAGTCTGCCTCGTACCACTCTCCATATATATAGGACGCTGCAGGGCAAAATTTACTCACTCGTAGTTTGAACTACGCCATGCTTGCGGTATTCGCTGGGTATTACCGGCTCCCAGCTGTGATTACACGACCAGCCATACTCCCGGACTTTCCCGTTGCGAGGGGCCTTGATGGCATTGCTACAGTTGTTCGCATTCATTCACGCTTACCGCCAAAGGCGTTGCGTGCAACTCCGTTGATGCCGCTGCTTCGTCGGTTGTCCAGACTCTCCGCGTGCTTATATCCAGCAGTTTCGAAAGGTTCGAAGATATAGATCATTGCCACGATATCCTTAGGGTACTGTATACTTCTTCAAGGCGGCGGCTGCCCCTTACGATTTCCTCTGACACTATATACTGTTCCCTTGCACTGACTCTTCTCTACCGTTCCGTTATTTATCAGCCCTCCTTTTTCCGAACAGTTGAGTAGCAATCAAATCGCAAGCAAGCTAAACTTCGACGGCTTGTCGTTAACCTTTCGACAATCAAAGTCATGGCATGATTTGTAGCTTAACGTCTAATTAAGCCAGGACACGCCGCTAGCAAGCACAGGATAAAGGCGACTTCACGCGTAACATATATTTACAATACGAGTTTGTTCTGGCTGGCGGAGCCTGTGGCATTGCTGCGGACGCTTTTTAGGCAACGAACGTTTCATTTCGGGATATTACTGCGGCATGCAGAGCGAAAAGAGCTGCATAATAGGCACATTAACCACACGTATGGCCAAATGCACCACCCCACAGTGCCCCCTTCGTAAATCTTCTGACATACTCTATGCCGCGTCGTTTCCGCAGTACTATCGTACTGGCTTCACCCGCTGTGGCAAACTGCCGCGCAGCAAAGAATTATTCTTGCTCCATTTTCAAACCGCCAACAGCGGTGCGCTTCGATCCTCGAAGGAAGGTACTACACGCGCACATGGATTCCGTAGTCCGTCTGTGCATCACGCGTGCCATCCAGGGAAGCAGGCCTGCAGGGGCTCCCCTCCTTGGGCTCCCCGCACTCGCGCTCGTATCAACGACGCCGCCCGTGTTCGCGACTGCCCTCCACCCCCTCTTTCTCGGACCATTTATCTTCCACCTCTCCTCCCCCATTCCCTCCCACGGCATTGCTTGGCGAATTTTCTTTCTTGAGGCGGTAAGGCGGTAACGCTGCCGAGGCTGCAACTCCCGCCTCGAAAGTGCGCCGAGCAGCATACAGAGAAGTGGCGCGGCGACGCTGGCGGACGCTTCACGGTAGCTGATAGCGCGCCGCGGCAGTCGTGCTGTGGCTGCTGCTACGGTGGCCGCCGCCGCTACTGCCTACATCGGCAGCGCTAATGCGCCGATGCTGCCGGTTTTCTGTCTGCGGCGTACCAAGCTTGCCAGTTGGATGCAGCACGCTGAAAGTTGTGTTTTTGCGCTCGGACTCCGTAGGCCTCCGGAAAGCAAACTGTATAACAGAGCAGAACTTACTGCTGGTAAATGTTTTGATGGAAGAGAGGAAAAAAGAGAAAAAAAACTTCTCCACACTTTGGTGTCTGTATCTCGATGAGTGCGCGTTTTAATTTGAAACATTGCGCTTCGAAATATCTCTATCCCACTGGAATTAATAATGTGTTTTGACTGTGACGTTGTGTACGTTCTTCCTGTCCCTCGCTTAACACCCTTAAGTTTTGCAAGCCTTTCCCAAATGCATGTTAGCATAGGGTATTTTTTTTTTTTTGCGCCAGTTAGCCTTCTTGTTTTTCGCCTCTCTCTTGTTTCCTCCCTTGGAAACGAAGTTGAAGAAACGTCATTCCCAGTACTTGAAATGATGCGATCGTGCTTATTATGTGGCTCTCATCTGCCAACATGCCTTCCGAGCAACTTCTTCGCACATTTTCATAATGGCCGGCGCCAATACTTCAGAAAGCAAATCTGTGGTTTTAATATGACTACGCTGCAACTAAGAAATAAGCGTTAAGAAAAGATTGCGCGCCTGTTTAAGTTCCATTTGTTCTGTCAAATTCTGACTGCCATAACAATGAATAAGTTATTTCAGTAAAAATTCCCTGCATGTTCTTGTCTAGTTTTTCTGTCTTTTTTTCTTTTTTTTTTACCCGAAAAACAGCGCTCGCCAATGTTTATCGCCCCGATAGGCCACTGGCTAGGACGTGCGATAACAAACTTGTGGGATCGGATCGAATGAAGGCACCCGAATCGCACACACGTCACTGTCAGCCGGGACTCGAGTTCACACGGCCGCTGTGTTTATAACGTGCCTCGAGTTCCCACGGCCGCTATGTTTACAACGTGCATCGAGTTCACGCGGCCGCTATGTTTACAACGTACGTGCTTGGAGCCCAAACAGAGACGATGGGCTAAGATCCGGGGAGCGCTGGCTGCCGCCCGAATTCACCGAGAGCATTTCGGCCCCGCACAAGAAACAACAAAAGTGAGACTGCGAGCCGGGAACGCGCAGCCACGCCTCGCCAGAGAGGGGAGAGCGAACCGAGACACGAGTGGCGTTGGACGCAACTGAACGAGCTCCAGCACCGAGTCCCGTTTTCTTCCTTCACTTGTAACCCCGTCGATTCACTTGTAATTTCAGTTCAATACAGTTTTCTTCTTAAAATCGAACCTTGCCTTATACCCATCATTAGGCACACCGCTGACATGGCGCAGTCGACAGGATTCGAATCGACCGAACTGCACGGGGAAGGAGAAACGACGCCACGAGACGGAGCGACGCCACGCCGTACATCGTCATCATACTCGGAAGCGACTATCGTCGAAAGCCTGCTCACGACCCTCGATAGCAGCACGATGGCCGCCGCTACGAAAAAGCAACTCGTCGACGAGCTGAGAGTACGAGGTCTACGATGCTCCGGACGAAAGGACGAGCTCATCGCACGACTTATCCGCGACAACACTACTCGCCAAGCCCTAGAGCCGACGGACTCGTCAACGAACGACCAGGCTGCCGACGACGACGACAGGCAGGCGCACCTGGAGACGCTGTCCGCCGACAACGCAAGGCTTCGTGCAGAGCTGAACAGTCTGCGAGCCCAGCTCAACGGCGCGACCACGAGCGAACAACGTGAGACATCGTACAACGCCGGTCACAACGTTTCATTGCCAACGAAACGGGTGACGACTCCAACCCACGGGCTGTGTCATTCCGTCCCCGCTGACACAACGATGCCCTCGGGTTCGACGCAGTCATCGCCACTGAACGACGGCACCAGCCAAGACGCGGAACGCCCCGCCGCGCCGACCGTTTCAACGCATGGGGGAGAACCATCCATGGCCCAGATCCTCGCCGCGCTTGTGAATACGCAGGCCCTGCTCGCCAACTCGCTGTCGAGAGGTCCACCGACGACGAGCCCGATCCAGATTCACTCCACCAGCGACACGTCATCCTCAATCCCCACATTCGATGGGACACCGCAACAAAGTGCCCACGAATGGATTGCGCAAGTGGAGAGAATCGCAGCGCTCGCCCACTGGACGCCATCGCTCACGTTGGTGACGGCAGCGAACCGCCTGACGGGATCTGCCAAAGATTGGCACAGCGCCTACGGCTCACAGCATGACACCTGGGAGCAATGGAAGGAAGCGCTGACTCTCCGGTTCAAACGAAAGCTGACCATGCAGGAGTTCCTCGAACTGCAGACGAAGCGACGCCTTCAGAGCCACGAGACCATCGTCGAGTACATGTACTCAAAGAACGCGATTCTCAACAAGGCGCCGTACCGTCTGGCAGAAGAGGAACGAATTTCCCTCATTCTCAGCGGCATCGAGGACGACACATGGGCCAACCCTCTGGCAGCACAACTCTGCGGCACCGTGACTGAACTTATCGACAGAGCGGCTTTGCTTGACGCGAGGCGCCGCATGACTGTGTGTGCCGATAACGATAAGAAGCCGCCACCGTCGACAACGAGCCGTGGTCAGGGTTCGAGCCAGCGGGTACCAGCCAGCAGCTCTGCCAACTTGCCGACGGCCAACTCGCGCAGCGATTCTTCGGGAACTCCGCGCCCGCGGCCCACCTCTGCTCGTTCGTGCTTCAACTGCGGCGACATCGGTCACCTGTCCCGTGATTGTGGCAAGCCGAAAACGCCAGCAACGATCAGAGTGGACGAGAAACGAGCGAAGAGGGACAGCCACGGAACAGGGACTGCATCGGCGAGGCAAGCGAACTGTTTTTTGCATTCGACGGGCGGCACATTACCAATCGTGTCCGGTACTGCTAACAACCGACCCATCCGCGTATGCATTGACAGTGGCGCCAACATATCCATCATGAGTGCCAACGCCTTGACTGACGACATTCCCACGCACGCATGGGTCTCGCGCGAGGACATCGAAGTGCTCAACCGCAGTATACGTCCAACTCTCGCTGCGACGATTAATGTGACTCTGGGCACCACGAATGTGCGACTCGAAGACGTCGTGGTAACGGAACTGCCCAGCGGCATCGACCTGATTCTTGGCTCGGACTGGCGACGAGTCGCCAGCGTTGACGTAACGTTTCACACGTCAAACGATGTGACCATAGTCCCAGTCGAGCCCACCGGGAAAACTTCATCGTCCGAAGTGCCACCCCCGAAACAAGGCACACCGCACCGCACCGGGGAAGCGCTTATCGCGTCATTCTGCCGGCAATCGAAAGAGAGCGTTTCCGAGGACGACGGGTTCGTGCGCCTCAACACGAAATGCCCCGCACCCGACGAAGACTTCATGAGTCTGGTTGAAGACGCCACACGGAGGATAACAAAGGATGCCACCGAAGCAGAGAGGGACGAACTTCGCGCCATTCTGCTAAGGCATCACCAAGCGTTTACCTCCAAAGCTGACACTTTGGGCGTGGTGTCCTCACACTGAACACAGCATCGAACTCAGAGACGATATACCCGTATCATCGAGGCCGTATAGGTGCTCACCGGCTGATCGCAAGTTCATACGAGAGCAAGTGAATGATTACCTCAACAAAGGCATCATAAGGCCGAGCGAAAGCGAATACGGCGCTCCGACGATAGTGGTCGACCAACCGCACCACCCGACGACTCCACGAAGAATGGTACACGACTATCGCAAGCTCAACGAGAAAACCATCAACCCTTCTTATCCAATGCCTGTCATGGAGGACGTGGTTGACGATGTCATGCGTGACGGATCAGCTTACTTCACTGTGTTGGACGTGAAGACGGCATTTCTGACGATACGAATGAAGCCAGACGACGTCCACAAGACCGCATTCGTCACTCCAGACGGAAAGTACGAATACCTCCGAATGGCATTTGGGTTTTGCAAGGCTCCTCAAACCATGCAAAGAGTCATGCGACGCACGTCGACGGCTTACCTAGGACATCCACGTACATGGACGATGTCGGGCAGGGAGCCACGACTGTGAGGGAGGCTTTGGATTTGCTGAACGAAGCACTCAGGAGAGTCGTGATCAACGGCTTGAAGATGGATCTCCGGAAATGCCAGTTGATTCAAGACAAAGTATCTTTCCTGGGTTACGTGATCTTCGCCGAAGGACGAACACTGGACGACTCCAGAGTTGCCGCTGTCGAGAAGTTCGAGCCGCATCGCAACGCAAAGAAGCTGTACTCCTTCCTACAGTTCGCTAACCACTACCGAAAGTTCATACCAGAATTTGCAAAACTCACGCACAAGCTACGGCACCTTCTGGCGAAGGACGTTCCTTTCGTGTGGACCGACGCTCACCAAGCAATCGTCAACGCCGTGAAACACGCCCTGAAGAACCCGCCGATTTTGGCAAGCTTCCGCCCAGACTGCCCGACCTACGTGCACGTCGACGCTTCGCAGACCGGACTGGGCGCGGTGCTTTCTCAAACTCAAGAAGGAAAGGAGCGAATCATAGAGTACGCCAGCAGATCACTAAACGAGCACGATCGTGGTCTACACTCTAACATGCTCGAGTGCATGGCGCTCCACTGGGCGATCACTGAGAAGTTCTCGGTCTATCTGAAAGGAGGCCCACGTTTCATTGTGTTCACGGACAACTTCAGTTTGGCGTACCTTGTTCAGAAGGGAGCCAGCAACCGCAGATTTGCAAGGTGGACGCTCGACTTAGCTGAGTACACCTTCGACGTCAAGCACAAGCCAGGACGCCAGAACTCTGCTGCCGACGCACTCTCGAGGCAGTCAGAAGTCGCAGAAACTATCGACCAGGGCGTTTCGACTCGAGACCTCTGCTGCTACGCAGTAATAGTGGGCAAGCACAGTCGCCTACGCGAGTTTCAGGAGAGGGATACTGAATGCAAAAGATTTCGGGAGGAGGCCAAGAAAAAATCTTCAGATTACGAGATCGAAAACGGCGTACTGGTGAAGAGGTCTCTCGAGAGAGGACGGGTTCGTGAGAGGGTGATCATTCCCGCTGCCCTCCGAAGCAGTGTTATGACCGTTTTCCACGACAACAACGGCCACCTCGGCGTCGAGAAGACGAGGGACCTGATCCAGCGAAAATACTGGTGGCCATCAATGAGAAAAGACATACGCGATTATGTCGACTCTTGCCACACGTGCCAGACTGTCAACGCCCGCACAACACGAAATGAAGGTTGCCTCAACCCGCGCGATATCCCAACGGAGCCAAACGCGGTGATATCCCTAGATCACATGGGTCCTCTAAACGAGAAGGGAGACCACATCCTCGTGTGTATCGACCACGCCACGAGATACATGGACGCCGTGACCGTACCGAGCACCTCGTCAACGCACTACCTTGACTTCATGACAAACCGGTGGATTCCGCGGTTTGGAGTCCCCAGCGTCATCATTACGGACCAAGCCAAGGGATTCGTGAACAAGAGAACAAACCAATTCCATCACCGACTGGGAATTGCTCATCAGAACTCCCCGCCGTACTGGCCACAGTCAAACGGACTGATTGAACGAATGGTCGGGACACTGAAGCAGGTGCTACGCAAGATGCTAAACAGTAAGGACAAATGGCAGAAAGAACTACCTCGAGCAACGCTAGCAATCAACGCCACGAAGCATCGTCACAGCGGCCACAGCCCTTTTCGACTCATGCACGGCTACGATCCAAAATTGCCAGGGGAGCTCAACCTCGCCTCAGTCGAGGGAGACATCGACGAGTCTCAAAGGCTGCACGACTTGGCAAGGGAACGGGCGGAGACGAGAGAGCAGTTACTGCAGAGTCAGCGCAAAACAACGGTCCGATATGACGAGAAGCGGCGAACTCCGAGGTTCAAATCGGGGGACCTCGTCCTGCTCGAGTTGGGCGCTCGAGGCGCATTAGATCCTCGCTATGAAGGTCCATTCGAGATAACGGCCCTCATTGGAGGAAACAGGGCCGAGATCAAGAGAGTACCCCACGCAGCGGGCAAGATCAACCAAAAAATCGTCAACGTGGAGCAGCTTCGGAAATATAAGGAACCGCTCCTAGAGGTGACGGAACCATCGCCGCCGAACGACACGTGCGCCTGAGGACAGGCGCAATTTTCGGGAGGGCCGTGTCAGCCGGGACTCGAGTTCACACGGCCGCTGTGTTTATAACGTGCCTCGAGTTCCCACGGCCGCTATGTTTACAACGTGCATCGAGTTCACGCGGCCGCTATGTTTACAACGTACGTGCTTGGAGCCCAAACAGAGACGATGGGCTAAGATCCGGGGAGCGCTGGCTGCCGCCCGAATTCACCGAGAGCATTTCGGCCCCGCACAAGAAACAACAAAAGTGAGACTGCGAGCCGGGAACGCGCAGCCACGCCTCGCCAGAGAGGGGAGAGCGAACCGAGACACGAGTGGCGTTGGACGCAACTGAACGAGCTCCAGCACCGAGTCCCGTTTTCTTCCTTCACTTGTAACCCCGTCGATTCACTTGTAATTTCAGTTCAATACAGTTTTCTTCTTAAAATCGAACCTTGCCTTATACCCATCATTTGGCCACCGCTGACATCACACAGACTGCATAGCAAATGTCGGACAAACAACAGTCGGGGCCACGTTCCCAGAATCCCTTCCAAGTTACGAAGAGACTACTTAAAAACAGAGAGGACGAGGTTTTCCTCTGCGAAGACAAACGTGCGCGGGATTTTCTTAAACGCCTGCGAAGACCACTTAACAACAGCCGCAGTCTCCTACGTAAGAGCATCGCATCCTGCTTCCCGGTCGCGCGCGCAATGCCGGACGATTCCAACAAGCGAAGTGTGTCCTGCTCGTAAAACGTTGGCGTCGTCTCTCGCTGCGCAGAATCCAAGTAAACTCCGTGCTGCACGGAACTGTCGGGCGATGCAGCGCGTGCTGCGAGACGGCGGCGGTCAACGTGATGCGCCTGCAGATGACGGCGCGCTTTGAACAATGCGTCGAAAAAGAAAGAAAAGGGTGGCGAGGGCAGAAGAGGCGCGGTTCTTGTGCGAGCGCGTCGGTTGGCCTCGCCGGGCGCGGAGGTCGCGCCGGCTCCCGCTGCTTCTGTCGTCAACGCACGCACACGTGCTCGTCCGCTGCGCAGGCCGCTGCCGCTGGGCTCGCAGCCTTGGCGGCCGCATCGCCCGTCCAACGCGCACAACTTCCTCTCCCCGATGATAAATGCCGCGGGGCGATTCTTTTTCGCACGCTGCGTGCGCGCCGCGCCGGACGCGCGCTGTTGCCGAGCGTGGCAGCGCCAGCGCGAAACGGATCGGCTGATCGTTTGGCGTGTTGAGAGAAACCGGGCGTGGTAGTATACTAGCCGTGGCTCGCGCTCGGCCGACGTTCTTTCCGCCTGTTACTGCTTTAGTTTGAAGCGGCAAAAAAAAAAAAAAGTTGCACAAGAAAGCGCAGTGCAGTCAAGAGTTGAGCTGTGGTGCTGACTTTCCTTGCATGTTAAAGCCGTCGCTGAGAGTTTGGAGTAGGTCAATTGGCATTTTGTCTAAACGCTAGCGCATTTGTTCTGGATTATTTGCAGCATACAAGGGATTTTTCGGGTTAAGTACACCTCCGATACATTTTTGACAGGACCGCGAAAAAAAATCGCAGTAGCCGGGACGCGCATAACGCGAGCATGCGGGTAAAATCAGGAAATTGTGGTGCTGAATAATAAAACGGACGCTGTGAGCCCACCGCTGTTTCAGAAGAATTTATTAATCACTTTGCGGCTCCAAGAAGTCCTTGATGGAAGTCTGGCTTAGAGCACTGCACGGGCCCGGGCCGGCCCGAAAGCCCGGGCCCGGCCCGGCCCGCGGGCCGGGCCGGGCCGGGTAAGGGGTTGTTGAATCGGGCCCGGGCCGGGCTCGGGCCCATGACCTTCGGGCTCGGGTCGGGCTCGGGCCTGAGCCAGGCCCGTTTTAGGCCCGGGTCACATACGTATATGTAAATTGAGTGTGTACGTTGTGTGGCTTTGTTTTTGTTGTTTTGTGGGGTTTAACTTCCCGAAGCGACCCAGGCTATATGAGGCGCCGTCGTTGAGGGCTCCGGGTAATTTAAACAACCTGGAGTGCATTGGCGTGCAGAGAAATTGCACAGTACAAGACGTCTACAATTTGCTCCATCGGTATGCTACACGAGATTTCAAGAAACGCCTAATATAAGTTTCCGCCATTATAGTGAGTGAAAGACGTTCTTGGGTACCGTGTAAGGAAAGCAACGGTAAACTGCCTAGATTAGTGTATATAAGATGTGCGCGTTCGTATCTAGGGAAACATTTCCAATATGCAGCTGCGCTCGCATGCCTGTAGACTGGCCAACGCGACTTGTGAGTCATTAATATCTCAGGAGCTGTTTTTCGTGCATTTTGAGTGCAAGATGCGGAGCGACTCTTATCACAGGGCGAACGCCGTTGTTGATTTTGCCATTACTAGTGGTGAGGCGCCAGACCATAGAGACACTCGTTTCCCCGAGTGTGGCTCACAACTGGAGTGATCAGGCTAGAGAAGCGATCCGGGAGTCTGGGGATAACCAACACGCAGACTGATTAGTTTTATTTCAAGCACCCTTTATTCCACACACCGTTACTGTACACACATCTGACACGAGGACGGTGGCTCGCTCGTTAACGGGTGTGCCTTGCTTTGACAGATCTATGGCCCTGCGGTGGCGGTGACTCGGGGAAGAAGGGTGGGACAAAGAACCTTGTTGTTTAGAGCACGAAAACGTAGTGTAGATTGGGTGCAGCTGCCTGCCGAGGAGTCAACACGACAGCTTTAATTTATGTAACGCTGCCCAGCCTGGTGTAATCCTCCCAGAAGCAGCTAGAGCACGTTTTTTTTTTTTCATTGCATTGTGCAATAGATGAAGTTTGCAGGAGACTTGCTACTTTTACTCAACAGCCCTAGCTCATATGCAGTTGATGTAGACTGAACCTAAAAATGTCTGCCATGCTTTTTTTCTCCACTTTATGCAGGTATTATATTTTGTAGTTGTTCTTTGAAATGCAAAAATGAGATGGCGTGGTTAGCACTGCGTGCGTACATGAAAGAGCCAGCTATGACTCCAATTATATTTTATATTGCCCTGCAGTCATTTCGCAAGAATGTTACGCGCGTAATTCACCGAAAGTATACACAGTACCAGTGAAAGTCGTGACACTGAAAGAAGTTCCTAAAACAATCTCTAGAAAATATATTTTGTGCGGCAGGTATCTTCACAATAACCGAAGGTTGGACAGTGCCTCCTTTATGCTCAAGGCATAACTAGCTGAAACGGGCCGGGCCGGGCCGGGCCGGGCCCAAACCTTTCGGGCCCGGGCCGGGTACGGGCCACATTTAAGAACACCGGGCCGGGCTCGGGCGGGCCGGAGCATTGCATTTTCGGGCCGGGCCGGGCCCGGGCCGGAAAAATCGGCCCGTGCAGTGCTCTAGTCTGGCTCATCTTTCGCGCCTCTGCCAGAACAAGACCCTTCTCAAGTACTTGGATGCCCTTACAGCGGCAGTCAACATCGCCAAACTCATGGACGTACCTCCACAGCACACCCAGGGTATCGGCATTTCGCAGCGTGTAAGGCAGGAACGTTGTGGGAACGACGTGTGAAAAGGGAACTCTAATACGTGTTGTGTCTGTATATGCTTTGCTGGGACCGGACGCCTGAAACGTACACGCGGGGGACGTACAAATGATTTCAACGCGATAGCGTTAAAGGGACACTAAAGGCAAATGTTAAGTCGACGTTGATTGCTGAAATAATGTTCCAGAAACCTCGCAGTGCCTGTTTCGTGCCAAGGAAATGCTTATTTTGAAAGAAGATCACGTTCTAGTGGACCGTACATCGTCAGCGCACTTCAAATCGCCCGCCCAAAAAGGCCTCCTGACGTAGCTAGCGTAGCCTTTGCCTTGCCTAACGTTGTCCGCCTTCACTGCCCGGCAGCCGAGGCTGCGGTTTCTACTCTGAAGGGCACATTACAAGCCTTGCCCAAGTTGCGGCTCATCTCGTAATCCTCTGCACGAAAGTGCAGCGAGCACACAGGCAGATTTCTTGCTTGTTTAACACGCTGTCGCAGAGGCACGGCATTCAGCCACTTCGGCGTGGGTTTATTTGCGGCACCCATTGGAAAGTCACGTCGGTTCTTTGCTGCAGCTGATGTTGCTCAAGCGGCGCACGCCATTCAGGCGTCCGGCAACTGTTGTGCCAGAGCACCTGACTGAACGGGGAGACGTCAACACCTGCTACCAAAAGGGCTGCTCGACAGACTAAGGGGACGTCAACACCTGCTACCTAAAGGGCTGCCCGACAGACTAAGGGGACGTCAACACCTGCTACCTAAAGGGCTGCTCGACAGACTAAGGGGACGTCAACACCTGCTACCTAAAGGGCTGCCCAACAGACTAAGGGGACGTCAACACCTGCTACCTAAAGGGCTGCCCGACAGACTAAGGGGACGTCAACACCTGCTACCTAAAGGGCTGCCCGATAGACTAAGAGGACGTCAACACCTGCTACCTAAAGGGCTGCCCGACAGACTAAGAGTGCGTCAACACCTGCGGCCTAAAGGAGGGTCACATCACAATGGACTGGTCCCCTATTTAAGACCGGCCTGGTCTGTTGTTAGAGAGACGCCCCAGCCGACTTGGTCGTGCTGGCAGGCTCTGTCCTGCTATAACCTGCTATAACCTGCTATTACCTGCTATAACCTGCTATTACCTGCTATTACCTGCTATTCCTGCTATAAACGTTGTTACGTTTTCTAAACGTTTTGCCTCCTTGTCCTGCTCCTCAGCGATAAGTCCGATCTTCGCCTACATTGGCTCGCCAGCTTCTCGGCTTTCATCGACACGCAACCCCCCCATTCGTAACAGTGGTGGCAGCGGTGGGATACCACGACCCCGTATCTCGAGCTGCGCACCCGAGGGCATATATACCCAATTTGTAACACAACATAACAGGGACGCGGAATTTTGCGGAACTTTCTGTTAGAGCGACTTTCATGACAGTGCAAAGCGCACCGCACAGTACGTGATAACGAAACTAACACTGAGACGCGACCGCGCGCGCGGAGAGGAGACCTGGCGAAAACGGAACTTTTAAACCACTCGCGCCGGTCTCCTCGGTAACGCCAAGTTCTTTTTTCCATGAATGAAACAGAAACGCGCAAGCAGCATTTTATTAAGTCTTGTAATGTACGAAATGTTATTTTTTTATTACAGGTAGTTAGTGATAAATTGTACTCCGGACTCTTGATGTCATCGGGCTCATTCCAATGTCCCACTGGTGGCGCATATAGTGTCCTACATTTACCTTAATTTCTCGATTAGTAGAGCACTGCTGTTGATAATATGGACGTTTTAGGCGTTCTCAAACCTTCACCTTTCACTCTGGCATAAATAGTTGTGTCCTTTAGTGTCCCTTTAAAGAGCTCGATCGTTTCGCAGAAATTCCGGTGTCGGCGTCGTTCGTTGTCAGCGAAAAATCATCATCTTGTCCGTGACTGAAATCTGGAGAAAGATGCAACTAAAATAAATAATAAAAATCAAGGTTATTGAGAATCGAACCCAGGCCTTCTGCGTGGCAAGAAGGTGTTCTAACACAGCACCACGCCATTGCTTGAAACAGCTGCGAAAAAGAAAAAAGAAACACTATATGAATGTCCTGTAGTGGCAGGAGTCTTCTTAATGCTTCTAATGATTGCGTGACAGAAGCGTAGAATCGCTCCAGGCGTCAAAACATGTGAATTACACAACGAGTGGGTGTTTTAAAGGCTCACCCATTGCAAAGCGCTCAGACATACTAAAACATCACCAGCTGCAAAAGCATCAACAAAGAGAGCAGCTGTGTAGGTTGGCGCGGTGCCTTACGGATGCGTAGTGGGGCCTTCGCTGATTTCGAAAAGGAAAAATTATGGCATAGTGGGCACTGCGCGACTGTGCTTGCAGTAGGCATTCAAGGATAGTTTGAAACGGCCAATGTTACGCGCACAGACGTTCAATTCCTTGCGGCATGCGGTTGAGACCGCACCGAGAACCGAAAACAAGCTGGGAGTTGAGAAAGCGATGCGCAGGGGGCCCGATTACGCTATCACGTTCTACTCTTGAAGGCGAAGCTCAAGCGTCTTGCTGGGCGAATTGGCGGATGTCTACGGTGGGAAGCGTCGCGCGTACAGTCGGACGAACACATGTCTATGTGGATAGAAACAGCGCAATCCAAGGCTTTTTCTTCCGCTCTGAGCACATAGTTTTTCCTGCGCTCGTCCGACTGTATGCTCGTCGATTACCACCATAGACGTACAGACGGAATCACACTTGTCTGGAGCGGTCGGCTGCGGACCGCGCCAGCACCTCCTAGCAGTCGCCGCTGCATTTGAGATAAGTTATAGATACGAGCGCCATCAACACGCTTGCGGCGTGGCGACTCATGGTATCATCGCTCCGTTAGCCCCCAGGTCCCACACGGGTAATGGCGAGCGATTTCTTTTTACTGATAATAAATATGCACCGTAACTGCTATCGCCCTTATACACAAATCATGCTTAGATTATTGGAAGCAGGGCAATAGTTTTTATGTGGCTTACAGCACGTGCGAAATCTTTAGCGAGTTTGCGAGGCTAACGGTGTATTATGTAGGGTATTTATATATATCTCAATAGACGAAATATTCATTAAGAAAAAATATTTACCTCATTACAAATGTGCTCCAAACATTCATACTCATAATTTTTATCTGGCTAATTTACAGTCCACAAAACTGATCAGTTATTTTGTAGAAAAGCAAATAATTATTTCGGTTTTAAGTATTTATAAACAAAATCACCTGTGATAACGCTTCCTTTAAATTATGTTTAACGTCAGCAATCAGGTGCCTCAACAAGCAGCTATACGCTTTTGCAAGCGTGCTGTTTAGCACAAGCATTTAATTCAAATACCACCATGCGCTGCTTCGAATTCAACCAAGTCGGTGGCCATATGCCAAGCTGATTTAACTTTTCACCCCTTATCGACTCAAAAACAGCATGCGCGCTTTTGCTGCAAAGGCGTTTTTTTTGTTCAACAACGACGTCAGTTACAGGAAAGTGTGCAAAAGACCTTAACTGCTTATCGCAAACCACTACAGATGCACAGAAACTCAAACGGAAAGCGCTATGTACGGTCACCGTTGCCCGTGCCATTTTCCGACCGCCTAGCCATATCCTGCTTCGCTCTGAAACGGGAATTAGAGGATTTTAGTCTGTCCGGCACACCGCTATACGCAAAATGCTTTGCGTGTACCGGAATAGGAGGATGGATGGATGGATGCTATGAGCGTCCCCTTTAAAACGGGGCGGTGACATGTCTGCCACCAGGCCTCGAAAAAAAAAAAAAAAAGGCTTCCTTGTTTCATGTTGGCCAAATACCTTATCTACATTGATTAAATCTATGTTATACCAAAAAATATAAATTCACGGTCCATCTCTCTGCCTATTAAGGCAGAATGACCTTATTTTCCCCCATTATTTATTTTTGTTCTTTATCTCTACTTTTTCTGCCACCAATACTCTAACCGTCTCTTACTTATTTCTATCTCGGACGTGTTCAGCTTTCCATTGTTGTCCCTAAAACCAAGGCTTCATGTAGGACTCGTGCCCACACGTATACCTGGGTGAATATCGCCACATTCAATCAGTACATGTTCCATCGTTTCCTTAGTTCCCCCCGCAGCATGTACATTGTTCTTCTTCGTTACTAAATCTCGCTTTATAACTACGCGTTCTAAGGCAGCCCGACCTTGCTTCAACAGTAAAGCGCTTCCCCTTGAATTATCATAAAACCTTTCCCTCCTTATTTCGTTTTTTTCCTTTTCGGTAGTTACTCAGAGCCGGCTTCTTTTCCATCGCTGTCATCCAATAGTCCTCTCCGCCTCTCTGACCTTCCGCTTAATGCTCCTTTTTGCCATATCGCCCGCACTGCCAGCCGTATATTTACTGGTGAGCCTCCTAGTTCTTTTCTCCACTGCGTGGTCAACGCTTTTTCTATACAAATACCTGAAAACCTTCTCTGCCCATCTACTCTCCTTCATTTTCCTCAGCCCTCTCTTCGAATCTCATTTTGCTCTGCGCTTCCCTCACTTCAAAGCCTGTCCATCCCATATCACCCTTACCGCCTCATTTGTCGT